>NC_090647.1:215761758-215959243 GCF_040937935.1 Hyperolius riggenbachi
GACAAGCAAGCTGTATATATAGTTGCAGGCCTCTGCCGCCTCGCCCGAGCCACTCAGCCAATCAGGAGTCCAGCAGGAATCAGCTGACCATCCTGATCAGCTGACAAGTCTCCTGCTGGTATAAAGGTCCTGACTTCTGGCGCGCGCGTGTAGCTCTCCATCCAGGTGCACTAGAGATCCCTGCCGACCCAGACATGCGTTGCTGCGTGGAAACCGCCGCACTGGACGCGGAACCAGCCGCCCCGCCGCCAGCACACGCGGCGGTTTCTCCGCGTTTCCTCACAGGTCCTTTATAACAGCACAGTGTTGAAATGTGTAAACATTGATAATTGTTGAAATGTGTTATACTTGTAGAGTACTGTGTCATGCAGTGAACTGGATAATAGAGGTTTATAACATGCGTCACTGTGAGCCATGGATGGTTGGTGCCCATCAACAATATAATCTTGATTGTGTAATCTTACTAAATCTATGTAGAAGAAGGGTAAACTAAAGGCTCGTACACACGTCAGATTTTTGCAAACGACCCGTCGTTTGGACGTCAAATCGGGCATGTGTACAGTCTGTCGTTCAGCTGATAAGACTGGACTTGAGCGATCCGCCAAGCGGCTAAGCTTGGCGGATCGCTCAAGTCCAGTCTAATCTGATGTGGCACATTGTGCTGTAGATTCCCTGCAGGTTCAATCAGAGAAATCAAATCTGCCAGAAAAAAATCAATGCATGTATGCCCTGTTTTTGTGAATATACTACTTTGAATAATTTAATTAGACCCTCCAATTGCATAGATTTGGTAAGATTGTACAATGAAAATTGTATTGTCAATGGAATCTTAATGGAACGCTGAGCAGTAGGAAAAAAAAATTCTGAACTTACCTAGGGCTTCCTCCAGCCCCCGTAGCCCGCAAGGCCCGGCATCCTCTTTGGTTCTTCTTTGGTTCTGCTGGCTGCTCCGGTAATCCAGCGACTTCGGCTGAAGTTGTGCATGCTTGACCCTGTCGCGGCAACACATTGGTTGCCCTAAGTGCCCTGTGCATGCACGTTTCTCATAAGACTGAACCACACATGCGCAGGATGCTTAGGACAACCGGCGTGATGACGCGACAGATGAGCACGCGCATGACTTCAACTGAAGTCGACGATTTACCGGAGGTTTGGGTTTTTTTGTTTTTTTGTTTTTTTTAACACTGCTCAGAGTCACTTAAAAGAAAACCCGCAGCGAACAATAACAAAAAAAAGAGATACTTATATAGAGGAAAGCCTCTGGATCCTCCACAGGATTCCCACGTACTCTTTGAGACGGGCGCCACTGCCCGGGATTCTCTTTTAGATCGTGGCCACCCCCACCCACCATGCAGGAGCGCAACTGTACAGCACCTGTGTGAGTGTGCCTGCTCAGTAGCACGGAGCTGCTTGTGGAATGCGCAAATTATTATTATTATTTAGTATTTATATAGCGCCGACCTCTTTCACAGCGCTTTACAAAGTGTATATAGTCTTGTCAAACGCAGTATGCACGCTCTCGTACACGATGGAGAGAGCGGCAACGCAGGGATATCGGACAAGCTCTTGTCTGGTATGTTATGTCTTGGCTTGCAACAATAGAGGGGGCGTGGAGGACATGGAAAGCCTCTGCACTCTTCAGAGGCTTCCCTATATTTAGGTGTCAGATTTAATTGCAATAATAATATGTTCTGATTCCAGAGGCCTTATGCGGTAAGCGCCAGTAAACTTGCCGTGCACAGCACAGGAAGTGCACAGCAATTTTGCCATTACTAATGCAGAGGGAGCACCGGCCTTAAACCCCATTAGTGCCACGCACGTTACCGCTATGCCATTGAGAGACACCTTGGGATAGTCTGCCAAGGACTGCTCGGGTGTATAAACCACAGCTATCCTTATGACCTTGGCATGGGTAGTTGTATAAAGCTAAAGAACATACAGGATCTTCTCAAAAAATTTGCATATTGTGGTAAAATTCATTATTTTCTGTAATGTACTGATAAACATTATACTTTCATATATTTTAGATTCAAATACACACAACTGAAGTAGTTCAAGTATTTTATTGTTTTAATATTGACGATTTTGGCATACAGCTCATGAAAACCCAAATTTCCTATCTCAAAAAATTAGCATATTTCATCCGACCAATAAAAGTGTTTTTAAAACAAAAAAAAAGTCAACCTTCAAATAATTATGTTCAGTTATGCACTCAATACTTGGTCAGGAATACTTTTGCAGAAATGACTGCTTCAATGTGGCGTGGCATGGAGGCAATCAGCCTGTGGCACTGCTCAGGTGTTATGGAGGCCCAGGATGCTCAATTGGCCTGCCAACTCTCCTGACCTGAACCCCATAGAAAATCTGTGGGATATTGTGAAGAGAAAGTTGAGAGACGCAAGACCCAACATGCTGGATGAGCTTAAGGCCGCTATCAAAGCATCCTGGGCCTCCATAACACCTGAGCAGTGCCACAGGCTGATTGCCTCCATGCCACGCCGCATTGAAGCAGTCATTTCTGCAAAAGGATTCCCGACCAAGCATTGAGTGCATAACTGAACATAATTATTTGAAGGTTGACTTTTTTTTTGTTTTAAAAACACTTTTCTTTTATTGGTCGGATGAAATATGCTAATTTTTTGAGATAGGAAATTTGGGTTTTCATGAGCTGTATGCCAAAATCATCAATATTAAAACAATAAAAGGCTTGAACTACTTCAGTTGTGTGTATTTGAATCTAAAATATATGAAAGTCTAATGTTTATCAGTACATTACAGAAAATAATGAACTTTTATCACAATATGCTAATTTTTTGAGAAGATCCTGTACATTTTTTCCTTCTGTTTTGAAGATTTGTAGCCATCTTAACCGGTTCACACATTTTTCCAGCATTGATTGTTCACACTGTTCAACTGAGACAGATGCTGTGTTTTGCAAAGGCTGTGAACAGATTGCAGTTTCTTAGCAGCCAATTTGGAATCCGTTTTTACTGAGTCAGTTACAGTGGTTTGCAAAAGTGTTCGACCCTCTTGAAGTTTTACACATTTTGTCATATTACTGCCACAAACATGAATCAACTTTATTGGAATTCCATGTGAAAGACAAATACGAAGTGGTGTACATGTAAGAAGTGGAACGAAAATCGCACATGATTTCAAACATTTAGAAAAAACAAAAAACTGCAAAGTGGGGTGTGTGTAATTATTCAGCTCCCTGAGTCAATACTTTGTAGAACCACCTTTTGCTGCAATTACAGCTGCCAGTCTTTTAGGGTATGTCTCTACCAGCTTTGCACATCGAGAGACTGAAATCTTTGCCCATTTCTCTTTGCAAAACAGCTCCAGCTCAGTCAGATTAGATGGACAGCGTTTGAACAGCAGTTTTCAGATCTTGCCACAGATTCTCGATTGGATTTAGATCTGGACTTTGGCTGGGCCTTTCTAACACATGGATATGTTTTGTTTTAAACCATTCCATTGTTGCCGTGGCTTTATGATTAGGGTCGTTGTCCTGCTGGAAGGTGAACCTCCGCCCAAGTCTCAAGTCTTTTGCAGACTCCAAGATATTTGGCTTCATCTATTTTCCCATCAACTCTGACCAGCTTCCCTGTACCTGCTGAAGAGAAGCACCCCCCAGAGCATGATGCTGCCACCACCATATTTGACAGTGGGGATGGTGTGTTCAGAGTGATGTGCAGTGTTAGATTTCTGCCACACATAGCGTTTTGCATTTTGGCCAAAAAGTTCAATTTTGGTCTCATCTGACCAGAGCACCTTCCTCCACATGTTTGCTGTGTCCCCCACATGGCTTGTGGCAAACTGCCAACGGGACTTCTTATGCTTTCTGTTAACAATGGCTTTCAGATTCCCCCACCTGAGCTGTAGATCTCTGCAGCTCATCCAGAGTCACCATGGGCCGCTTGACTGCATTTCTGATCAGCGCTCTCCTTGTTCGGCCTGTGAGTTCAGGTGGACGGCTGTGTCTTGGTAGGTTTACAGTTGTGCCATACTCCTTCCATTTCTGAATGATCGCTTGAACAGTGCTCCGTGGGATGTTCAAGGCTTTGGAAATCTTTTTGTAGCCTAAGCCTGTTTTAAATTTCTCAATAACTGTATCCATGACCTGTCTGATTTGTTCTTTGGACTTCATGCTGTTGCTCCAAATATTCTCTTAGACAACCTCTGAGGCCGTCACAGAGCAGCTGTATTTGTACTGACATTAGATTACACACAGGTGCACTTTATTTAGTCATTAGCACTCATCAGGCAATGTCTATGGGCAACTGACTGCACTCAGACCAAAGGGGCTGAATAATTACACACAACCCACTTTGCAGTTATTTTTTTTTTTTTTCAAATGTTTGGAGTCCTGTATGATTTTCGTTCCACTTCTCACGTGTACACCGCTTTGTATTGGTCTTTCACATGGAATTCCAATAAAATTGATTCATGTTTGTGGCAGTAATATGACAAAATGTGGAAAACGTCAAGGGGGCCGAATACTTTTGCAAACTACTGTATGCCCGACTGCTGTTATTCTTGCACATCATTGTGTTTTTCATGGCTGGTGCGAAGTGTTAGGCCCCGTTTACACTTAACCAGTTGGTACGCGTTTTTTTCCCTTCTTCATAGCAATGCATTGTGAAAAAGATTTCAGTTAAAACGCGTTAAGTGTGAAAGGTGCCATAGGATAACATGGGTATTGCTTTGAAAATCCGTTGTCCTTTCAGTTATAACAGAGCAACTGATTTAAGTGTAAACGGGGCCTAAGGCCTCGTTCACATCTACTGCGCTGAAAAACGTGTTAAAGCGCATGGTAAAAACCGCATGCGCTTGTGCGCGCTTTAGTCCACGTTTCTGTGCGTTGCGCTGCGCTTCTTTAAAGCACGTTTTGCTTACTGTAGCAGCAGCAGTTGTCAATAAAACTTTGTTTTTGTATGTAAATGTATTTTTTTCTCCAATTAGGGGTAAAAAAACGCATGCGCTTCTATGCGCTTGTACGCGCTTCTATGCGCTAAAAAAGCGGACCCATTCACTTGCATTGCTGTGCGCTTTACAGCTCAGCGCACAGAAATGCATGCAACACTACGTTTTTGTAACGCTGCTCAGCGCAGCGCATAGATGTGAACCAGCTACATTTAGTTACATGGACAAATCAATACCTTGCTGATCGCACAGGGCAGTGCGCTGTGGAAAGCGCACAGAAACGGCCCTGATGTGAACGAGGCCTAAAAGTGATTGTAAATTAGTGCCTACATACAACAGTGCAGTGTACAGTAGTGCTTTAACAGTCATGCTGATGTACAGATTTATAGACCGAGAGCACGCTACCGCCATCTAGAGGTGGACTATAGTCTGTGAAATGTATAAGCCTTTCATTTATGTCATCTATCTCATGAATAGTGGAATTTTCATTAAAACTGACTAAACTGCTTTTTTTGCTACACATTATAGAAGTTCCAAATCTGAATAAGCTTTGAAAAAGTTGAAAAGTAGACAGAAATAAAAAACACTATACCATGCTCATATTTTTATTTTAAGCAAAGTTTTTAGCTTAAAGAGACACTAAAGCGAAAAAAAATTAGGATATAATGAATTAGTTGTGTAGTACGGATAATTACTAGAACATTAGTAGCAAATAAAGTATTTAACCTTCTCCCGCCCGCGTCGCGCCAATGGGCGTGGCCGCGGCGGCAGCCCCAGGACCGCCTAACGCCGATTGGCTTAAAGTCCTGGGGCTGTAACTTGCATGAGATCGCGCGCACGCTGCGCGCGCACGCATGTTTGGAGGGCGGAGCTCCGCCCCCTCTTCAGTCTCCGAGCGGCTATTGCCGCTCGGTAGACTGTTAGACAGCGTGATCGCCGTCTATTTACTCTGTGCAGCGCTGCGATCAGCAGCAGCGCTGCACTGGGGACAGTCGTGTGACACGGCTGTCCCCCTTGGGGACAAGAGAGCGATCGGCTCTCATAGGCAAAAGCCTATGACAACCGATCGCCGTAATTGGCTGGCTGTGGGGAGGGATGGGACATATTTAAAGAAACACTTTTTTTTTAAAATCACTGACAATAATATTTATTTAAAAAAAAAATAAACATGGGGGGAGCGATCAGACCCCACCAACAGAGAGCTCTGTTGGTGAGGAGAAAAGGGGGGAGGGGGGTATCACTTGTGTGCTGTGTTGTGCGGCCCTGCAGCTTAGCCTTAAAGCTGTAGTGGCCAATTTGACTAAAAATGGCCTGGTCACTAGGGGGGTTTAGCCCTGCAGTCCTCAAGTGGTTAATAATTGCAGTTATGTAGTTTTGTAGGGGTTTTTTTTTATATAACATTGCACAATTCTCTAATGCCTAGTACACACTATACAATTTTCTGTAAGGCTAGGTACACACCATACAATTTTCTGTTAGATTCTTCTGTTAGATTTACCCACAACATGGTAGTAGAGGAAATTGTAGATTTAAACATAAGACTGTGGAATATCTTAAAAAGTCATTTTTAGGAGACGGAAGATGGATACAATTATTTATTTCATTCGTTTATTTTCGCCTCGGATGTCCTTTAAAGATCACATTTATTTATTTTTATTGTATGTTTTGTAGACTGTGAGCTAACTCTTTTTTTTTTCCTTCTTTTAAAGTGACAGTGTTAGCCATATTCAATGAGCTGCGTGCAGATGTGGACCTGTATGCTTTACTTTTTGGAGAAAGTGTCCTTAATGATGCTGTGGCCATTGTGTTGTCATCGTAAGTACACTGCTCTTTTTCTCGCTTTGAAAATACAATAATACGATATGTGATATGTGGTTGAAGTTTTGTTGTGTGAATTATCACAATGCCGGGGTGCTGAATTCCAGTGGGGCAGTTTATATTCTGCTTTGGATGTTGCTGGTTGTGCATATCTGCTTGTAAGCTCCTGCACATTATGGAATTGGGGATGGGGTAGGGGATGATAGGGCTTTTTATAATTCCATACTGTTTGACAGAGATGAGCAGTTGATTCTTCTAACATGAAGATTTCCATTGACCTGATCATAAGCCTGTCAAACCCAGCAACTGCTGATCAGGTAAAGTGGTCTGAAATTCTGACATAACGTTCAATAAAAATTTGTTTTCCTACTTATTACCCATTCAGTTACCATATTTACTTTTGTGCTCAAGTAATATTGCCAGTTTACAAATTACAAGTTCCCAAAGTACAGTGTATCTGCTCTGAAAGCTGCCATTGCATTTTATTCAAGCTGCTTTTTATTATATATTAAAATCTTCTAGTGAGCTGTTCTGAACTGTGCATGCTTAAAGGAATACTTAAGTGAAAAAAAAATGATTTTTATTCACCCAGGGCATCCATCAGCCCACTGAAGCTGTATGGTGCCCTCGCATCCCCGCTCTGATCATCCTGTCCCCGTCGGCGGCTACTTCCGGGTTCGGCGATCGGAGCAGGGCTGCGAGGGCACCATACAGCTTCAGTGGGCTGAGGGATGCCCCGGGTGAGTAAAAATCATTTTTTTTTTCACTTTAGTATTCCTTTAAGCACAGAGAGCTTCACAGAGCGCTTGTTTTCAGTTGTTACACACAATGTAAACAAAATTATACGGTTATCTCCACTTCGGATTGGATCCTAAGCTGAAGGGACTTTCCATGGCAGGACAAAGTGCTGTGTTTAACTATTTGACATTCCTGGACCTGAAACTCGCATCCAGGAAGCCATGTGCGCTCCTGCGCGTTCCCGTGGCCGATCGCGCACGCGAGCTCCCGGCCCGCGGTTTGTTAGCCAGCGAATCAGTGAATCGGGCAACGGTGCCCGATCACTGATTCCTCTCCCCCGCAGAAAAAGCGACAGCTTCTCTCGGAAGCTGCGCTTTTTTCTGCTTCCTATGTTCCCCTACGTCGCTCTAAGCGTACGTGTTACGCTTAGAGTGACGTCACTGTAAACAAAATCATGGCTGCCATCTTGTGGCCAGAAAGTAAACTACATCTAAATGTAAAATAAAAATACACATATTTACAAAAAAAAAATACAATTTCAATCCCACCCTCCCAAAAATACCCACATAAAATATTTAATTAAAAAAACAAAACATTACAATAAAAAGAAAAACCCACAAATATTTACCTAAGGGTCTAAACTTTTTAAATATCTATGTAAAGATGAAATATTTCTATTTTTTTTTTTTATTATAAGCTTGTAAATAGTGATGAATGCAAAACGGAAAAAATGCACTTTTATTTCTAAATAAAATATTGTCGCCATACATTATGATAGGGACATAATTTAAACGGTGCAATAACCGGGACAAATGGGCATATACAATACGTGGGTTTTAATTATGGAGGCATGTATTATTTTAAAACTATAATTGCCGAAAAGTGAGAAATGATTTTTTTCCTGTTTTTTTTTCCTTATTCTTCCTTTTAAAATGCATTTACAGTAAAGTGGCTCTTAGTAAAATGTACCCCCCAAAGAAAGCCTAATTGGTGGTGGAAAAAACAAGATATAGATCAGTTCATTGTGATAAGTAGTAATAAAGTTATAGGCTAATGAATGGGAGGTGAACATTGCTCGGATGCATAAAGTGAAAAACGACTGAATGCGAACTGGTTAAAGGGACACTGTAGGGGGTTGGGGGGAAATGAGTTGAACTTACCCAGGGCTTCTAATGGTCCCCCGCAGACATCCTGTGCCCGCGCAGCCACTCACCGATACTCTGGCCCCGCCTCCGGTTCACTTCTGGAATTTCAGACTTTAAAGTCTGAAAACCACTGCGCCTGCGTTGCCGTGTCCTCGCTTCCGCTGATGTCACTAGGAGTGTATTACTCAGTCCCAGTATGGTCTGTGCCTGCGCAGTTTTCTCCTGGTGACATCACCGGGATCGAGGACACGGCAACGCAGGCGCAGTGGTTTTCAGACTTTAAAGTCTGAAATTCCAGAAGTGAACCGGAGGCGGGGCCAGAGCATCGGTGAGCAGCTGCACGGGCACAGGATGTCTGCGGGGGACCATTAGAAGCCCCGGGTAAGTTCAACTCATTTTCCCCCGACCCCCCCTACAGTATCCCTTTAACTGTTTGATGTTCTGCTACAATTTTTTTGTGATAGTAGCTTTAAAGCGGTTTGGAATCTTTTAGAGGAAAGAAGAAATGCTGAGTTTCAGACCACTTTAACCAGAATCAGAACTTTCTTACCTCAAGTTTTCCTAGCGCTCATCTCAGGCTGTCGCCAATTAGCTATGCCCACTGTGTTAAGTAAAAAAGGACCTTGCAATCCACTCTGTATAATGTTAATTGCAATATATACATAGCTTACCCTCTGTGTTATGTGTACACATTTAAGTGTGGGGATCATGCCCTAGAAAACCACTGGACCCGACGGGGCTCAGGGCACGCTTAAAGGGAACCTAAACCGAGAGGGATATGGATTTTTCTTTTTACACAATACCAGTTGCCTTGCATCCTGCTGATCTCTTTGGCTGCAGTAGTGGCTGAATCGCACAGCTGAAACAAGCATGCAGCTAATCCAGTCTAACTTCAGTCAGAGCACCTGATCTGCATGCTTGTTCAGGGGCTGTGGCTGAAAGTATTAGAAACATAGGATCAGCAGGAGAGTCAGGCAGCTGGTATTATTTTAAAAGGAAAAATCCATATCCTTCTCAGTTTAGGTTCCCTTTAAAGGAGCGACAGTTCTTTAAAAGGAGCGTGTGTAAGTTAAGAACGCATGCTACGCAGCACTAACACTCGTAGTGTGCGTGCTGCCATTTTAACTTGCACTGCTCAATTTAAGCTTCGCTGCTTTAGCATCGCAGCTTAAAGGACAACCGAGGTGACATAAGGAGATAAACATATATGTACAGTGCCAAGCACACCAATAACTATGGTGGGTTCCTTTTTTTTTTTCTTTCTTTCTCTGCCTGAAAGAGCTAATCAGGTATGCAAGTGACAGTTTCTGTCCGGGTCAGACTATAGCATTAAGGCCCATACACACGTCGGATTTCCGCGAACGACGGGTCGTTTGAATGTCCCGTCGTTCCGTCGTTCGCCCGCTAAATCGGGCGTGTGTCGCCCAATTTTAGCGGGCGAATGACGGGACGTTCAAACGACCCGTCCACGGAAATCCGACGTGTGTATGGGCCTTAACCCTCACTGATAAGTGATTACAGCCATAAAACACTTTCCTGTGGGTATATGGCATCTGAGAGCAGGAAACCGAAAAAAATGGCCAATAGTTAATATATTTGAGCTCTGGCATACTTCAATAAAAGTCATTGAGCAGAGACAATGAAACAGTAAAAACTTGAGAACTAGATTTCAATATAAAATAAAACTGTGGGATATCTAAAAAAAAAAAGTTATTTTTAGGAGGAGGAGGAGGATAGAAACAGTTGTTTATCTCATCAGTTTATTTTCACCTTGGATGTCCTTTAATGAATCAAGCCCAGTGTTAGAGGTGCAGACTTTAAGGGCTCGTTTCCACTATCGCGAATCTGCATGCGTCCAACGCATGCAGATCCGCACATGTAATACAAGTGGATGGGCCTGTTTCCACTGTAGCGTTGTTGAGGTGCGTTTTTTTCAGCGTGAAAAAAACGCACAAAAGAGCCAACGATTTCGCCTGCGTCGGGAATCCGTGCGAATCGCCGCTAATGTATTTAATAGTAAAAACGCATGCGTTTGTTACATGCGTTTTTACCCGCGATTTCGCGTGCGATTTCGCACCTTTTTCAATTTTATTTAGCCCTGGCAGTGTCATGGTTAATTTCGCATGGCACCCTGCCATGCGAAATCGCAGGCGAAATCGCGGGTAAAAACGCATGTGGAAACGCATCCGCATGCGTTTTTACAAGCGTCGGAATGCGGCCGAAATCGCGTCGCAACAGTGGAAACAAGCCCTAACTGGCTGGATTCAATCGCCTACATTGGGCAATCAAAATGTGCTTAGGCAGAATAAAGATCTAGTTTGGCTCACAATATCTTGGCAGCAGCAGTGTATGGGCTTAAGCATCACGTATATGTGTACACTGCTGCAATGGCATTTTTTTGTGAGGCTAAAATCACGAATGCACCATTGATTAGGATTTCAGTTTTTGGAAAAAAATGTTTTATGGTAAATGTATTTGTGAATCCTGTTTTCTCACTATGATTCTATGCCTGTTTCTTTTTAGGTCTATAGTTGCATATCAGCCCACTGGTGAGAACATGCACACATTTGATGCGGCTGCCTTTTTCAAGTCTGTTGGAGTCTTCGTTGGCATCTTTAGCGGATCTTTCGCAATGGGTGTTTGTACCGGTGTTTCAACAGCTCTTATATCCTTTCAAGGGTTTTTACTGAATCATTTGGAAAGAAAAAACTCTATACATAACAATTGACATGAAGCATCAAAACCAGTCAAGGACAGCCACAGTGTCAGAGGTATAAGCAGGGTAAGGGAAGAGTTTGTTAATGGTTACCACTATTGAGGAGATCACTATGTTAGTGTAGTGAAAAGCGGTACTGGCAGAAAGTGTTCGGAGGGTGGCGACCACGGCATACGGTTAGCTCACCCATGTCACCGCCTCTCACTGCTGCGTGCACACTTCGTTCCATCATTTGTTGTGGAGGAGGAAGTGTTATGAATTTGGAGAGCTGTGTTCATCAGTGGCAAGAGGTAGCAACATGGTTAAGTTAATCTTTCTCCTATGGCCTGCGACCCCCTGCGAGGCAGCTTCCAAGATGGGCACCCAAATGAACTGCTTTGTACACTAGCAGCCTGGCAAGCAGTATTTTTCATTGCAATAAGGAAATGGCACCTTCCATATTCCTTTCAATCCAGGTTTCCTTTCTGCCTCTTATTATGAGGCATTGGTGCATATAGTGAGTATAATAACCAGCTAGCTTTTAGGAATGTCTTATACCTTTTCACCAAAACCTGGTGGCTGTGATTTTGATAACCTTTTACCCAAATCTTTCAGTCTTCAGTGCAGTATCTCCTAATGCCTGGTACACACGATTAGATTTTCTGGCAGAGTTACTGCCAGATTAATTATTACCAACATGTCCGATCTGATTTCCGATCGATTTTCCATAGAAGTGAATGGAAAATTGATCGGAATTCAGATCGGACATGTTGGAAATAATTGATCTGGCAGTAAATCTGCCAGAAACTCTCATTGTGTGTACCAGGCATAAGGCTTGCCTCTGGACTTTCTGTGGCTGCATTTCACCTTTGATGTTGGCTTCCCCTTGAGCTACAGCTTTTACTTTAAAACTTTAAACAAAAAATATGAATATGCTTGTTTATATTCCTTTTATTTTGCCAAGTATGAAAAATACATTGTTAGTAATGTTTGTTTTCTATCGGGAAGGTATGAAATATTACATTACAGCTGTTGCTTTTTTTCAGAGCTCTACCTGCTACTTTGAGTGGGTTGTTTCACTGGTAAAAAAAAACATCTTGCTTTGCTGTTGTTGTAAACTAGAATATGAATCTGACAGCACAGAACTCTCCACAATGTGGTGATTGATAGCTGAACCTCACTGTTCACTATGAGCTCATGTTTACTACACTGCAGTAAAGCAAAGATTTGTTTTTTCTAGACAGAATGTGCCCGTCAAAGAGGTAACGTACATGCAGCCACAAAAATGTAACTTTCATTTCTGATCTTTCATATTTTCTCAATTAAAACATGTAGTATGAAGCCTGATAAAAGAAAAATAGAATTATTTCCCTGTATACTCCTTTTGTGTTACGGTAGAACTTAATTCCAGATGTGACATGTAAATTCACTAATGAGGCAGGAAAGGGATCAGCTGACTATGCTGAGATTCTTCAAGTATTAAGAGAAGCTAAGAGCCAGGACAAAGCAGCATGCCATTAATCTTCCATCTGGAGAGTGGATTGGTAACAGTTGTGGCAACTACTAACTGCAGAGGCTAAAATCACTGGTCATTAGATTCATTAAAGGACCTCTGTCACGAAAATCCTAAAATGTAATGTGCATGTAAATATATACAGATACGAAGTATGTTTATTCCAGAGTAAAATGAGCCATAAATTACCTTTCTCCTATCTTGCTGTCACTTACAGTAAGGCCACATACACACATCAGACTATAGTCTTTGGAAAATGAAAGATCACAGACCAATCTTACCACCCTTCATGTAGTATGAGAGCCATACCTTCCCAGTCTTTTCTATGGAGCTGAACTCCCCATCAGAAAATATCTTTGCAAGATGCTGCACACACAGATGCTGTACAGACACAAAAGATCAGTATCTGCCAAAGATCTGTTCCTGCCAAAAATCCATTCCTGCAGATTGCAATGATAGTCTATGAGATCTGCAGATCATCATACACACATGATTTAACTGACATTCATCTGCAGATCAGATCCACCAGGATGGATTTTCAGATCTGCAGATCTGCAGATGAATGTCAGTTAAATCATGTGTGTATGATGATCTGCAGATCTCATAGACTATCATTGCAATTTGCAGGAATGGATTTTTGGCAGGAACAGATCTTTTGCAGATCCTGATCTTTTGTGTCTGTACAGCATCTGTGTGTGCAGCATCTTGCCAAGATTTTTTTCCTGATGTGGAGTTCAGCTCCATAGAAAAGACTGTGTAGAGTATGGCTCTTATACTACAGGAAGGGTGGTAAGATTGGTCTGTGATCTTTCAGTTTCCAAAGACTATGGTCTGATGTGTGTATGTGGCCTAAGTAGTCATTGACAGATTTTGGACTAGCCCATCTTCGTGTGTGTGTGTGTGTGGGGGGGGGTGTTCTCAGGGTTTTCTATATTTTTAAAAACACTTAAAGAATGGCAGTTGCTCCATCCAACTTCCAAAAAAGTTTGCAGCAAGCAGGGAGGCTACCTAGCATCTTTGTATAAATCTGTTTTTAGGAAGTGTCTTTATAAAGAATAAAAGCCATGCTGAGAATCCCCCATGAAGAGATGAACTAACCCAAAACCTTGTCAGATTTTTACTACCTTCTGTAAGTGACAGCAGTATAGGAGAAAAGTAATGTATGGCTCATTTTACTTTGGAAGGAATGTACTTTTTATTTGTATGTGTTTTAATTTTTAAGATTTCCGCGACCGTTCCTCTTTAACCACTTTACCCCCGCGCGTACGTATTTCTCCGCCCCTTTTTCCATCCTTTAACAACCAGGGACGGAGAAATACGTACTTTCCGCGTTCCCGACGCTGTCCGCGCTCCCGCTCGTAAACACGCCGCCCGCCGCTAGTAAACACGCCGCCGCCCGCTCGCCCAGAGATCAATGAACGGGAAAATCCATTCCCGTTCGTTGATCTAAGCCCCGCAATGATCCGCTGCTCTCCTATGGGCAGCGCGATCATTGTGAGAAAAAACTCACGTGTCCAGCCTCATTATACTTCCTCCAAGCTTCCGGAAGGAAGCTTGGAGGTCGCATTAAAACAAAAAGTTACTGTGGCCATCTTGTGGCCAAATAGTAAACTACACCCTACACATTTTTCACATACAAATAAATGACTTTTACATATAAAATTAACTCATTACCTCCCACACTCCCCATTTTTTTTTTTTTTTGTAATTAAAAAAAAAATTTAAAAATTTACAATTAAAAAAAATACATAAATAGTTACCTTAGGGACTGAACTTTTTAAATATTTATGTCAAGAGGGTATAACACTGTTACTTTATAAACTATGGGCTTGTAATTAGGGATGGACGCAAAAATGAAAAAAATGCACCTTTATTTCCAAATAAAATATTGGCGTCAAACATTGTGATAGGGACATAATTTAAATGGTTTTATAACCGGGACAAAAGGGCAAATACATTTCATGGGTTTTAATTACAGTAGCATGCATTATTTAAAAACTATAATGGCCGAAAACTGAAAAATAATTATTTTTTTCTCCACATTTTTCCTATTTTCCCATTAAAACACATTTAGAAAAAAATAATTCTTGGCATAATGTCCCACCTAAAGAAAGCCTAATTGGTGGCGGAAAAAACAAGATATAGTTCATTTCATTGCGATAAGTAATGATAAAGTTATAGACGAATGAATGGAAGGAGCGCTGAAAGGTGAAAATTGCTCTGGTGCTCAGGGGGTAAAACCCCTCAGTGGTGAAGTGGTTAAAGGACAACTGAAGGGAGAAGAATATGGAGGCTGCCATATTTATTTCCTTTGAAACAATATTAGTTACCTGGCAGCCATGCTGACCTATTTGGCTGCAGTAGTGTCTGAATCACACCAGAAAAAAGCATGCAGCTAATCTTGTTAGATCTGACAATAATGTCAGAAACACCTGATCTGCTGCATGCTTGTTCAGGGTCTATGGGTAAATGTATTAGTGGCAGAGAATCAGCAGGATAGTCAGGTAATTGGTGGTGTTTAACCACTTCCCGACTGCCTAACGCACAGAGGCGGCCGGGAAGTGGACACCGCAAGGACCAGCTCATGCCCAAAGGCGGCGGTCCTTGTAGGGGCATGGGCGGAGCGATCGCGTCATCCGTGATGCGATCCTCCGCCGGCGCCTGTCACCGCTCACCCGCCGCAACATCCCACCGGCCATACGGAAGCGCCGGCGGGATGTTAACCCCGTGATCGCCGCATACAAAGTGTATAATACACTTTGTAATGTTTACAAAGTGTATTATACAGGCTGCCTCCTGCCCTGATGGTCCCAGTGTCCGAGGGACCACCAGGGCAGGCTGCAGCCACCCTAGTCTGCACCCAAGCACACTGATTTCTCCTCCCCCTGCCCCAGATCGCCCACCACACCCCTCAGACCCCCCCTGCCCACCCCCCAGACCCCTGTTTGCACCCAATCACCCCCCTAATCACCCATCAATCACTCCCTGTCACTATCTGTCAGCACTATATTTTTTTTATCTCCCCCCCCCCCCTGCCCACTGCCCCCTCCTTAACCCCCCCCCCCACCCCTCAGATTCTCCCCAGACCCCCCTCCCCCCTGTGTACTGTATGCATCTATCCCCCCTGATCACCTGTCAATCACCCATCAATCACCCCCTGTCACTGCCACCCATCAATCAGCCCCAATCAGCCCCTAACCTGCCCCTTGCGGGCAATCTGATCACCCACCCACACCAATAGATCGCCCGCAGATCCGACATCAGATCATAACCCAAGCGCACTGTTTACATCTATTGTCTCCTCTAAACACCCACTAATTACCCATCAATCACCCCCTATCACCACCTGTCACTGTTACCCATCAGATCAGACCCTAATCTGCCCCTTGCGGGCACCCAATCACCCGCCCACACCCTCAGAATGCCCTCAGGCCCCAGCCCTGATCACCTCGCCAGTGCATTGCTTGCATCTATTCCCCCCTCTAATCACACCTTGAGACACCCATCAATCACCTCCTGTCACCCCCTAGCACACCTACCCATCAGATCAGGCCCTAATTTGCCCCGTGTGGGCTCCTGATCACTCGGCCAAACCCTCAGACCCCCTTCCGATCACCTCCCCAGTGCATTGATTGCATCTATTTTCCCCTCTAACCACCCCCTGAGACACCCATCAATCACCTCCTGTCACCCCCCCTAGCACTCCTATCCATCAGATCAGGCCCAATACAACCTGTCATCTAAAAGGCCACCCTGCATATGACCGGTTCCACAAAATTCGCCCCCTCATAGACCACCTGTCATCAAAATTTGCAGATGCTTATACCCCTGAACAGTCATTTTGAGACATTTGGTTTCCAGACTACTCACGGTTTTGGGCCCGTAAAATGCCAGGGCGGTATAGGAACCCCAGAAACTGACCCCATTTTAGAAAAAAGACACCCCAATGTATTCTGTTAGGTGTATGACGAGTTCATAGAAGATTTTATTTTTTGTCAAAAGTTAGCGGAAATTGATTTTTTTTTTTTCACAAAGTGTCATTTTCCGCTAACTTGTGACAAAAAATAAAATCTTCTATGAACTCACCGTACTACTAACGGAATACCTTGGGGTGTCTTCTTTCTAAAATGGGGTCATTTGTGGGGTTCCTATACTGTCCTGGCATTTTAGGGGCCCTAAACCGTGAGGAGTAGTCTTGAAACGAAATTTCTCAAAATGACCTGTGAAATCCTAAAGGTACTCATTGGACTTTGGGCCCCTTAGCGCAGTTAGGGTGCAAAAAAGTGCCACACATGTGGTATTGCCGTACTCAGGAGAAGTAGTATAATGTGTTTTGGGGTGTATTTTTACACATACCCATGCTGAGTGGGAGAAAGATCTCTGTAAATGGACAATTGTGTGTAAAAAAAATTAAAAAATTGTCATTTACAGAGATATTTCTCCCACCCAGCATGGGTATGTGTAAAAATACACCCCAAAACACATTATACTACTTCTCCTGAGTACGGCAATACCACATGTGTGGCACTTTTTTTTCAGCCTAACTGCGCTAAGGGGCCCAAAGTCCAATGAGCACCTTTAGGCTTTACATGGGTGCTTACAAATTAGCACCCCCCAAAATGCGAGGACAGTAAACACACCCCACAAATGACCCCATTTTGGAAAGTAGACACTTCAAGGTATTCAGAGAGGGGCATGGTGAGTCCGTGGCAGATTTCATTTTTTTTTTTTGTCGCAAGTTAGAAGAAATGGAAACTTTTTTTTTTTTGTCACAAACTGTAATTTTCCGCTTACTTGTGACAAAAAGTAATATCTTCTATGAACTCACTATGCCTCTCAGTGAATACTTTGGGATGTCTTCTTTCCAAAATGGGGTCATTTGGGGGTATTTATACTATCCTGGAATTCTAGCCCCTCATGAAACATGTCAGGTGGTCAGAAAAGTCATAGATGCTTGAAAATGGGAAAATTCACTTTTTGCACCATAGTTTGTAAACGCTATAACTTTTACCCAAACCAATAAATATACACTGAATGGGTTTTTTTTATCAAAAACATGTTTGTCCACATTTTTCGCGCTGCATGTATACAGAAATTTTACTTTATTTGAAAAATGTCAGCACAGAAAGTTAAAAAAATCATTTTTTTGCCAAAATTGATGTCTTTTTTGATGAATATAATAAAAAGTAAAAATCGCAGGAGCAATCAAATAGCACCAAATGAAAGCTTTATTAGTGACAAGAAAAGGAGCCAAAATTCATTTAGGTGGTAGGTTGTATGAGCGAGCAATAAACCGTGAAAGCTGCAGTGGTCTGAATGGAAAAAAAGTGGCCGGTCCTTAAAGGGGAACTGAAGAGAGAGGTATATGGAGGCTGTCATGTTTATTTCCTTTTAATCAATACCAGTTGCCTGGCAGCCCTGCTGGTCTATTTCTCTGCAGTAGTATCTGATTAAAACCAGAAACAAGCATGCAGCTAGTCTTGTCAGATCAGACTTATAAGTCTGAACCACTGAAACACCTGATCTGCTGCATGCTTGTTCAGGGGCTATTGCTAATAGTATTATAGGCAGAGGATCAGCAGGGCTGTCAGGCAACTGGTATTGTCTAAAAGGAAATAAACATGACAGCCTCCATATACCTCTCTCTTCAGTTCCTCTTTAAGGGGGGTAAAGCCCTAGGTCCTCAAGTGGTTAAAATGAAATAAATATGGCACCCTCCATATCCCTCTGCTTACAGTTGTCGTTTAATACAGCCAGCAGTTTTGTTGTATCTCCACTGACAGATAGAGGACACGCAATGTATGGGCACAAATGATGGAAAAAATAGCAATAGCATTATATTGCAGGATTGTATTTATGGAGGTTTTAAGATTAGTGAACAGCCCCAAATTCATCATATCATTTTCATGGGGAATCCTGAATTGCTGAGTCTGGCTATTATGTTTTTATCAGTAGAGAGGAATGTGATTACTGACTTTTCCTCCTATTTTTTCCACTAACTTAAAAATTAACAAATCAAACCTGTTTTTTTTTTTATTTGTTTTTTTGTTTTTTACACAGCTGCAAAATAATTGATTGTGATCTGCTGGGTTTGATTGGCTCAATTTCCAGTCAGTTTCCAGTCGGTGAAAATCTTTGGGCTTGATGCACCGTGCATGGCCGGCAGTATTACCCTTGTTACTACCGGCTTTTAGCGCCACTCGTGGTACTTAAGTAACGCAACTGTTGGTACGGTTAGTAATGGGTGTTACCGTAGCAGCAGCTTGAGCACAGCAAGGCATGCTTATAGTGTAACTCGCAGTGCACTGCTTTGGTAGTAAGGGTAATATTGTTGTGCGCTGTCTGTGCACGGCAATATTACTGCACTTTTGTGCACCAAGTCCTATGTGGAGAGCTGGCGTTCATGCTCATCTTTTATATGATTATAACCAGAATACCAGAAAATTCTCCTATCTAGCAAATCTCCATTGACCCAGGAAGGCCAGGTAGCAGTCGGTGGGTAAATTAACAAGTAGTGACATTTCCATGAGTTTGAGACATTTGAGAGTTCTATGGTTCATTGACGTTTCCCATCCTGCTGACCTACCTTCTACCTGTACTTTACCTTGATATAAGCCAGAATTAATTCACTTGCATTTGTTATCAGTTTTCATTTTCATAGCCATTTATTATATGACATGAAATAGTTGTTTCTCTTAACTGGCCGGTAACGTAACCAAGTTTACCAAGCTGCACTGCTTCCCCCTGCTGGAGACTGCCTTGTTCTTCCTATTGTCCTGGAGCACTTTCCTCCTGGCTGAGGCGTGTGGCTTTACAGGTAATTGTGTATGTGAAACATGAAATGTTTGTTCAGCCGATTAACATGGCGTCATGGTTTGGCGCAGACTGCATATAGACTGCAATGAATTTAAGTCTTAATATTACATATATTGTTTACCTTAAATATCCATCTCAATTCATTTACATAAAGCACATTCCTAGCCAATGCTATTTATAAAAGTTTCTTATAGTGAACCTGATGTGACATGGAGCATACTGATCGATAAACGGGTCTTATGTATAGAACCGATTCACTTCAAACTTGCCTGTATACCTTTTTGTTCACACTAATAGGGTAATCAGATAAAGTTACACTGCAGCCCGATAACTAGAGGTTGCAGACATTTTCATTGCTTTATTGATTGCCAGCGATTAGCAAAGTGCTGTGTACAATGTATCCCTATGAAGTCATTCACACTGCAGCACTTGCGATTTGCAGAAATCGCAAATCTGCTGCATGGATAATTTTTGAGCGATCACAGTGCAATTCTCAGATCATTGAAATGCAATGGCAATTGTGAATGGGCCCTAAGAAGCTCAGCAGTTCATCATTACTTTGTATGGTAGTTGAGCAAACAGATACTGAGGCCAGGGAAGACCCTTCAATTTTAAACCTAGATTTTGGACCTTGAAAACCAAACAAAGCATCTGGGACTTCGGTAATGTCCTATTTAATAACAAATTTGTTTATCTCGTCATATTGTTCACTTTACTTACAGATGTGATTTTTTTATGTTTTCCTATTTGGCATGCTAAACACATAAGAAGGAACCATTTTATAAAGCTGTAATCTGACGCTTCACTGGTGCCACATCACATTCCTTTCATGAATCCGCTTTGCCACATTCATGGTTGCAAAATCCAATGGTATTTCAATGATTGCTGTAAAGTGGGTTGCGCTCTGGGACTTGACTGACCTTCATATAGTGCCACTAGTCGTAGCCTCCTAGACTGCACTGCAATATGTACAGGCATTTGGAAGTGCAGATTTGTGAATTGGTCTTAAAGGGAACCTAAACTGAGAATGATATGGATTTTTCCTTTTAAAACAATACCAGTTGCCTGACTGTCCTGCTGATCCTGTGTCTCTAATGCTTTCAGCCACAGCCCCTGAACAAGCGTGCAGATCAGGTGCTCTGACTGAAGTCAGACTGGATTAGCTGCATGCTTGTTTCAGGTGTGTCATTCAGCCACTACTGCTTCAAAGAGATAAGCAGGACTGCCAGGAACCTGATATTGTTTTAAAGGAAACATCCATATCCCTGTCAGTTTAGGTTCCCTTTAAAGGGAGTCTGAATCGAATTAAGAAAAAACAAAAAACATACTCTCCTAAGGAGAGGGAAAGCTCTAAGTTTTATAGAGCCTTTCTGTTCCTCTCATGGCTCGCTCGTTTTCAGCGCTGGGTTCCCTGTTTAAATTGCCTGCTGTGGGAGGCTTCATAAGTCTTCGGGAGCTCAAGTGCAAGAATGCATATTCGCGCATGCGCAGTACAGAATGTCCCGTCACTTAGGTTTCCAGAGCCAATTCAGGAGCACACTACCTGAAAATTTGGCAAATTTGTGTTTAAAGAAGACTAATTTATGTTTTGCATAACATTTTAGTAAGTAACCGTGTACACCAAAAAGTGCTAACGTAATCGCAAAACGCTTAGCGCTTTTAGAAGTGATTTTTCTAGTGATTTTAGGCATGTGCCTAGCAATTTTCTATTTTATAGCGTTTTGGTGTAGCAATTATCTGTTTTACCAGTAGAGCTTGGAAAATTGCTCTGTTCTAGCGCTTTTCAGATAGATCTTTCACTTTCCTATACTTAACACTGAAGTTGAATCGCCACAGAAATGCTGCAGGATCCGAATTTGCATTTGGGAAAAAAAAATCACATCACTCTGGTGTGATCCATCCCATTCAAATATATTAGCCAAGCTCTTTTCAAAGTGCTAGCATTTTTAAAAGCGCTCAGAAGCGCTCTTGGTGTGCACCAGCCCTAAGAGGGCTTTTTTGGTTCTTTTTTTAGCCCCTTACACACTTCTAGAAGTTCTGGTTCACCAGGAGTTTGCTGGGCAATATGTTACCAGGAATCATTGCTAACCCCACAGCCAAGTTAAAAGCCAGGGTCTTGGTAAAAAAGAATACATTCTCTTGCATAGTCACCTACCCCACGCAGAGGTACCCCAGTATTTGTAGGTGTCCTTACTCTGGCTCTGTAACATTTATTGTATCAAACCTATCTAATAACTTATTTCAATGTCCCAACTTGAAGCAATGTGCCTGAATTTGTGTTTTTTTTTTCTTTATATTTTGTTAGCTCACTTGTGGGATTAGTTTGATGCACTAACAAAATATATCTATGTGGTCCATGCACACGCCAGCATAAGCTGGAATTTTAAATAATTCCACTTTGAACTTGCCTTTGATTGTGTGAAAGCTTTCTTCTTGAAGTTTTGAAGTGGGGAGTATTTCATCCTAGTGGTACGATGTACTAGATACTGAGGTTTCTATTCAACTGTTCCGGCTCCAGTTTAGCATGGCTGAGTTCCAGCAGCTAAATCTAATTATCAATTGGCTGATAAACTAAGGGAAGAGTCACTTTGTCATATGAGTGTTGGATAACTTTGTTACTTAACTCCTTCCTCCCACTGCGCAGGATTGTATTCATTTTATTATTTTGTATGTATATAACACTTATTGTACTTCTTCCACAGTATTTTTACGTAAAATTAATTTATATTGATTGTATTATTCTCAAATAATACAATGTGTCAAATAAAATTAATGAGTTTAAAAGATCTAAATAAAATATTGTATGGCTACAGTAGCATAGCTACAGGCTTCTGGGCCCTGTAGTGTGTAGTATTTGGACCTGCCAAGACAGTTGTTTTATAGTCATTCTGACCTTTGTTACTTGCAGGCGTGGTTGCTGTCCTGTTCTGTGGTATCACACAAGCACATTATACATACAATAATTTGTCACCAGAGTCCAGAAGCCGAACCAAACAGGTAATACTGTCTTTTTTTTTTTTTTTTTTCTTCATTAATTACACCATCCCAATCACTTTCACTTCATGTTATATTGTTCAGTGTAATGACTTGGCTATCAATTATAGAGATGATCTACTAAGGTTAAACAGTGGGAAACCTAAGCCTAGGAACACATTGTAGATAACATTGAGCCCAGTGGCCATTAAGAACCATCATGGCTAAGAATCTAGTTTGTTAGTTAGTCCAAGGTACACCGGATCTTTAGCAAAAAGCAATGCCTGAGCATATTCCCTTCCTCACCCCGGCCACTGGAAGCCGCTCAATCAACCAGCACACCGTCATCCCTCCTACCCCTTCCATAGCAACAGAGGCTTCCATTTGCTGTAGCCGTGGCATGCGGTTGTACTCCCACTGTGTCGCCCGAGGGATGGCTCTCGATCATGACAGGGGACACTGAAGGCATATGCCTTAGTTAAAAACCTGGTCCGGGATTGTTGGATCATTTAAAAAGCTGTCCTGTGTGTAAAAAGTTGGCTACCCTACCATGGGTCATATTAAACATAGTGAAAATTGTTGAAAGGTTAAGGAGTGAATGTGTAACTGCAGTTATGTACTTGCATTCACAACGTGACTTCTTTTTCTATAAATCCAGACTACGGTCCTTGTCACGCTGGAGAGCGTTTTTCGAGTAGTTTATATTTGTAACTTGCATTAACTTCAGTTTGTAACTTAATTTGACTTGCGTTAAAATTGTAAAATTGCTGCGATCGATCGCAGCAATTTTGCCATAATTTTACACACACACACACACACACACACACACACACACACACACACACACACACACACACACACACACACACACACAACCAAAATGTCGGAAACAACTGAAAATATGTCATATTCTAGGTGCTTCAAAGTAGCCACCTTTTGCTTTGATTATTGCTTTGCAGACTCTTGGCATTCTCTTGATGAGCTTCAAGAGGTAGTCACCTGAAATGGGTTTCACTTCACAGGTGTGCCCTGTCTGGTTTAATAAGTGGGATTTCTTGCCTTATAAATGGGGTTGGGACCATCAGTTGCATTGTGGAGAAGTCAGGTGGATACACAGCTGATAGTCCTACTGAATAGACTGTTAGAATTTGTATTATGGCAAGAAAAAAGCAGCTAAGTAAAGAAAAACAAGTGGCCATCATTACTTTAAAAAATGAAGGTCAGTCAGTCCGAAAAATTGGGAAAACTTTGAAAGTGTCCCCAAGTGCAGTCTCAAAAACCATCAAACGCTACAAAGAAACTGGCTCACATGCAGACCGCCCCAGGAAAGGAAGAACAATAGTCGCCTCTGCTGCGGAGGATAAGTTCAGTTGAGTCACCAGCCTCAGAAATCGCAGGTTAACAGCAGCTCAGATTAGAGACCAGGTCAATGCCACACAGAGTTCTAGCAGCAGACACATCTCTAGAACAACTGTTAAGAAGAGACTGTGTGAATCAGGCCTTCATGGTATAATATCTGCTAGAAAACCACTGCTAAGGACAGGCAACAAGCAGAAGAGACTTGTTTGGGCTAAAGAACACAAGGAATGGACATTAGACCAGTGGAAATCTGTGCTTTGGTCTGATGAGTCCAAATTTGAGATTTTTGGTTCGAACCACCGTCTTTGTGCAATGCAGAAAAGGTGAACGGATGGTCTCTACATGCCTGGTTCCCACCGTAAAGCATGGAGGAGGTGTGATGGTGTGGGGTTGCTTTGCTGGTGACACTGTTGGGGATTTATTCAAAATTGAAGGCATACTGAACCAGCATGGCTACCACAGCATCTTGCAGCAGTATGCTATTCCATCCGGTTTGCGTTTAGTTGGACCATTTATTTTTCAACAGGACAATGACCCCAAATACACCTCCAGGCTGTGTAAGTGCTATTTGACCAGGAAGGAGAGTGATGGGGTGCTGCGCCAGATGACCTGGCCTCCACAGTCACCAGATCTGAACCCTATCGAGATGGTTTGAGGTGAGCTGGACTGCAGAGTGAAGGCAAAAGGGCCAACAAGTGCATCTCTGGGAACTCCAAGACTGTTGGAAGACCATTTCAGGTGACTACCTCTTGAAGCTCATCAAGAGAATGCCAAGAGTGTGCAAAGCCGTAATCAAAGCAAAAGGTGGCTACTTTGAAGAACCTAGAATTACATATTTTCAATTGTTTCACGCTTTTTGGTTATGTACTATACTTCCACGTGTGTTAATTCATAGTTTGGATGCCTTCAGTGTGAATCTACAATGTTCATAGTCATGGTCCTGGTTCATAGTCATGAACCTGGGGCTTCCTCCAGCCCCTTTCAGGCTGATGGCTCCCTCGCCGTTCCTCTGTGCTGCCTGGATCCTCCGCCAGTCAACCCATTCAGTCTTGGATGTGTTGTGCATGCGTGGCCTGCCCGTGCTCACACACCCATAGCGCTCCTGTTACCAGAACGTTCTGCAGGCGCAAAACGCCCCCGGTGATGGGAGCGTAATGGGGTGAAGCACAGCTGGACTGCGCCTGCTCCAACTGGCACAGACTGAAGGACTTTATGGGCCAAATAGCAGAGGATCCAAGTGGCGCAGGACGACTGCGAGGGAGCCATCAGCCTGAAATGGGCTGGTGGAAGCCCCACGTATGTATAATTTTTATATTCCCCATCTCGGGTATACTTTAAAGGAATACTGTAGGGGGTCGGGGGAAAATGAGTTGAACTTACCCAGGGCTTCTAATGGTCCCCCGCAGACATTCTGTGCCTGCGCAGTAACTCACCAATGCTCCCGCCCAGGAGTGTACAGCACAAATCCAGAATGGTCTGTGCCTGCGTAGTACACTCCGGGTGACATCAGCGGGAGCGAGGACACGGCAATGCAGGCACAGTGGTTTTCAGACTTTAAAGTCTGAAAATCCAGAAGTGAACAGGAGGCGGGGCCGGAGCATCGGTGAGTGGCTGCATGGGCACAGGATGTCTGTGGGGGACCATTAGAAGCCCTGGGTAAGTTCAACTCTTTTTTTTTTTTTTTCTTTTTTTTTACCCCTGACCCCTACAGTATTCCTTTAAATTTGGTGAACTTACACAAAACAAAGAAAATATCCACCTCAGTCTAAATGAATAACCAATTAAATATATTCAAATAAATTAAATAGGCACAAATTGAATACAGTTGTGTACCAACTTTTACATTTAAATTGCTACACACTGATGGTTTTATTAATCAGCAATGTCAGAAAGACTGGATTAAAATTGTGGTGTGATTTGGTCTTGTTTTCATCACTCAGTGTTCAGCAATTCTTCTTAAAGTGTACCAGAGCTTAATAATAATAAATGTTATACATACCTGAGGCTTCCTCCAGCTCCATGTGCTCCGATTGCTCCCACGCCAACGTCCTCCGCAAAGAGCGCACTTCTCCTGCGTAGCTGGCCGCGACTGACATCAGTGACAGGACCCGGTTCCCGAAGCTGCGGGTGGCAGCGGCATTGGAGCGATCAGAGCGGATGGGGCTGGAGGAAGCCTCAGGTATGTATACAATCTTTATTATTAAGCTCTGAGTCCCTTTAATTGTACTTGTATCAATCAAGATGCACCCAAATAAAATAACAATTCAACTTCTATTCAATGGTAGGAAAAGCAGGTCTCTATAATATATTTATATTCTAATGTATTTATACAGTAATATATTTATTGTTGTGAATTCATACCTGTCCTGTCCCACTATCTACAACTAAGCCTCATGAAAATTAAACAAAATGCAACTTTTCCTGACACACATCACTTGTATCCAATGACATTGTGGCTATCCTCCAATGTTTCCTTTTCTCTGTAGTTTTTTATTTGTTTCTAATCAATTGTTCAGAATTCAGTTTAGGGTCAGCTAGAAAAGGTAAAATCTCTTATCTATTCTTGTTTAATGGTCAAGTGCATTTATATTTGAGTTCTCTGGGCATTGAGAGACTCCTGAGACAGTTACTGTTGTGTATTTATATAGTGCTGACACCTTCCGCAGCGCTTTAAATAGAGATTATAGTCATGTATATAGTCATCTGTCCCTCGGAGGAGCTCACAGTCTAATCCTACTATAGTCATTATCTTATGTTCCTATTGTAGTCTAGGGCCAATTTTTTAAGGTTATTAATTAACTTATCTGTATGTTTTTGGTGTGTGGCATAAATATACAAACTCAATGCATATAGTAATATATGTTCTGCAGTTTCCCATGTACATGTACCTTACTAATAATTGTTTTCTTGCCATGAATAAATTCCTATCTGTTTTGTTACAGCTATTTGAGGTCTTGCACTTTTTGGCTGAGAACTTCATATTTTCGTACATGGGTCTTGCTCTGTTCACCTTCCAGAAACATATTTTTAATCCCATCTTTATTGTTGGATCTTTTGTATCCTTTATGTAATACTCAAATAAAAATGATGTTTAAATCACTAACATAATATAAAAAAAAATGTGTGGAATAGAAAACTCAGTCCTAGGATTACCACCAGCCATGCTGCTCCATAAGGAGGTCATCACCATTTACATTCTCCTGGCATGGTTACACCTCCTGACAGTTACACAATTACCCCACAGAATGTCCTGTTATATAGTTGCTTAAGGATCTCTATGAGGTCCTAGCTGAATGTCAGATGAGTGCCTACAGAAAAATAGATGAAGGCGTGTTTGATCTGATATGCCACAGTACTTGCTCAGAGAAGACATCAGTAGAGACACTGCTCTGCTTCACAAAACTATTGTGTTCTCATAATTTACTATTTATGCCTTGGTTGCTGTAATGAGCTAATTCTAAATTTCAGCAGTTATGCGTCTAATGGCATTTTCCACTAGTTACTTATGGCCACTTAAATGCCATCTGGAAACTGACTGCAGTCTTTTGTGAACCCAGATTTACAATTGTAAACACTAGTAGTGCTTATGTTGCTGTTTGTGAAAGAAGATATTGTGCAAATGAGTTTCATCAGGCCTGATGCACAAATGGACGGTAAATTGCCATGCACAGAGAGCGCACAGCAATTTTACCAGTACATCTGTTACACAATTAGCGCCACACGCAATACCAGGGAATGCATGTGTTGCTATGGTAACCCACGTTACCATAGCAATGTGCATGTAACCCCAGTAGCGCTAATAGGGTAACGTGCACGGCCCCCCTTTTGTTGGTACTAGTGAGATTGTCGTGCACAAACTACGCATGGCAATTTTGTTGTTGTTTTGTGCATCAGGTCCTTTGCATCATAGATTGTGCAGACAGATTGCTTAATGTTTGCACAGGCAAGTGGAAAACCACGTTTTGCAGTAATATACTGAAGACCAGACAACTGTTTGGAGGTAAGAAAAGATCATAACTAATCACAAACAGTATAAGCATATGCAAGGTTCAGACATGTACAATATATACAGAAATACATGCAGTACATAAATCGGAAGGAAAAAGACAAAGTCATGACAATAGCAGAGGTCAAGATCAGGAAGACACAGAATTGGGTCAGGGTAGGAACAGGGGTATTTAGATACCAGCAGCACAAGTACTCAATTATCTGTCACGGGACTGAAGCACAAACAGGCCTTAAAGAGAAACTCCAACCAAGAATTGAACTTTATCCCAATCAGTATCTGATACCCCATTTTACATGAGAAATCTATTGCTTTTCACAAACAGACCATCAGGGGGTGCTGTATGGCTGATATTGTGGTGAAAGCCCTCCCACAAGAAGCTCTGAAGACTGCGGTACTTTTGACAGTTTACCACAATGTAACAAGGTTCACAGACAGGAAATAGCTGTTTACAGTTGTCTCCAACTGCCAAAACAGCTAGCAGCAGCTACATAACCTGCCCACAGTAAAAATGTCAACATGTAATAAATGTCAGAATGTAAATCGGGGAGACTAAAGATTTTACAATGAGCAAACACTGATTAAATCATTTATACATAATTATTGTAAAAATGAAGCACTTTTTTTATGACACTATTTTCACTGGAGTTCCTCTTTAAGCCCCGCACAATGCGATTGAGCGTCGGTACGCTAAAGGTCCAGCATGCAGGATCTTTAGTAGACGGTGCGTGGCCGATGTACTGGATTGACTCATGATTCTCGCACAATGTGGACTTTTCATAGTTGGCCACTGCAGTAATCAAACCAGCATGTATGTGGCTTAGTCTGGTGCACACCATGCAATTTCCCATCTGATCGATGATTCAAATCTGACGGGAAATTGCATGGTGTGTACTAGGCATAAAATAGGCAGTCTAATCAATCAGGTGACTTAATCTGCCTATTCAGAGATTACTGGTACCACTCGCAGGTGGACTGAGGAACCGCTGTAACTATTTACATATCTGTACAGTGTAAAGGAGCCCATACACTGGTCGATTTCGGCCTTCGATCGATCAATCAATTTGCCGGCGATTTCGATCGATTTGATCTATCTGACAGCATGGAAAATCTAGGTCGATCTGCTGCTGGCAGCAGATTGATGGCCCATAGAGTTTTATTGGTTCTAATGGGTCAATAATGCATTTAGATAGATTTTCAATAGATTTCATTCTAAAATCTATTGAAAATCTGTTCTTAATGTGTGGCACACATCAGATAGATTCCTGTCAGATTAGACTTGACAGGCATCTGACAGAAATCCATCTGTTGGTCGAATCTGCTGTAAGTGTATGACCACCTTAAGATACCACCCGCGGTTGGACCAAAGTACTGTGATTATCCATAGACTAGAGGGGGCCATCTGCAGATGAAAGCGTGTGGTCATGATCGTGACACTGTGTGAATAAGGTTAATAAAAAACAATCTACATTTGGACTGTCATGCTCTTCAGCACCTCCCTCAGTTCAGTCTGTCTGAGGTCCATTGGGGAAGGAGCGCAGGCTTTCTCGTTTGCAAGTATCCTTATGGAGCTACCAGACGTTTGCTCCCCTATCCCTGTAATCCATTGTAATCCATGTGAATTTAATGATTGATTGCTATGCTAGGTACTCACGATGCGTTTTTTCGATCGATTTTTCATTTGATCGATTTTTGAATTCGTTTTTCCACTCAATTCTCTTAGATTTTCTTATCAATTTCCATTCACTTCTATGCGAAATCGATCAGAAAAATGATCGAAAATAATATCGGACATGATGGAAGTTATCTATCGAACCATCTATCCAACGCAAAATTGTATGGTGTGTACCTAGCATTAGATTAAAAACTGATCCCGATGTGTTATGTGACCTTGACTACTTCCTGCTCCAGATAGCTGTGTTTGTTGGGAGAGCAGCTCACGTTTACCCGCTGTCATTTTTCCTAAACTTGGGCAGACGGCACAAGATTGGTTGGAACTTTCAGCACATGATGATGTTTTCAGGTATGTTAAAGAGGAACTCTGACTAATGAGATTTTTATATATTGTCAAAGTAAATCTGGAGTAATAATTGCACTACCATAACTGTCACAAATGTTTTTTTTCCTTGTGAATTCCTATTGTAACAGTGTGATTGGCTTGTAAATCAAATAAGATTGTTCCGGTACAATTCTGCACACTAATATTGGACCTTAAGTGAGAGTGATACGGAGGCTGCCATATTTATTTTCTTTTAAACAATGCAAATTGCCTGGCTGTCCCCCTGATCATCTGTCTATAATACTTGTAGCCATAGGCCCTGAACAAACATGCACACCAGGTGCTCTAACAAAAGTCTGGCATGATTAGCCTCATGCTTGTTTCAGGGTTGTGACTCACACTACTGATGGCAGAACTGTCAGGCAACTAGAATTGTTTAAAAATAAATAAGGCAACCTCCATATCACTCTCACCTCAGGTTTACTTTAAGGGTGACAAGTAAGTAAACTGGTCAGTGATGAGTACAGATGCCTTGTTCTGGAGTATGCATGAAATGTATCCTCACTACCTTCTGCCTTGCTGTGTATGGTCAGTTGGCCCGTGTTAAATTCACTCTTTTCTCCTAGGAGATATTTTTTCACCTCTGTTTAAAATAACTTTTCAGCACTCTGCAATTGAAAAAGGAACCAAAAAGTGTAGGTGAAACAGTACTGCCAAATATTTTCTTGCTTGCTGGTGGCTTAAAAGGCATTTAATTGATTTGGTGTGGAAATATCACATCAGAAAAAACTTAAAGGACAACTGAAGTGAGAGGAATATGGAGGCTGCCATATTGAGTTCCTTTTAATCAATATCAGGTTCATGGCATCCTGCTGATCCTCTGCCTCTAATACTTTTAGCCATAGACCCTGAACAAGCATACAACAGATCAGGTGTTTCTGACGTTATTGTCAGATCTAACAAGACTAGCTGCATGCTTGTTTCTGGTGGCGTACAGATACTACTGCAGCCAAATAAATCAGCAGGGCTGCCAGGCAATGTTTTTTGTTGAAAAGGAAATAAATATGGCAGCCTACATATACCTCTCAATTCAGGTGTCCTTTAAGTGAAAAATTGAATTGAATATTGGCCTTGTCTCAGAAGCAGCCCTGTTTACTGACAATAAAGCACCTTACCACATGTCCTGAGATGAGATAAATAGATCTGGCACTCAGGAGAAAAGGGAGAGACGTCTTTTTTTTTTTTTTAAGAGCTGTGATTTTTCATGTTGTTCTATCCTTATTGGTAAAAGTGAGAAACTAGAACTAAATCCAGCCGCCCCAGTTCTCTCAGCTTAAGTGATTACCCCACAGTTACATTCTACTACACAAAAGGTTTATGACATGCCCAGCAACACCTGCCTATTGTACTAATTAAAAAGCACAGCTTCTTGGCATTCTTGACTTAGCATGTGGCAGGTGTACCAAGTTCATCTCAGTCTAAGTACATACATAGAACAGCATCATACCTGGTTACTGAAGCAGCAGGTGAAATCTGGAATAGCAGTTCTAACTCTGGCAAAGACAGAAGTTTTAAGTTAACCCTCCAAAAGTTTTTTTTAGCAATATACTAATAACTTATTTTTTTAGTTACAGAGCTTGTAATCTAAATTTTTCTCTTCAGTTTTGCTAATTTTTAAATGCCTTTCCACAGGGGACAGTGGAAAATAAAATAAAATTTGACCCCAGAGCACAACCACTATGGAGATCTGGGACACTCCCCTCCAGCTTTGTAGCTGTTAACAGTTACAGTAGGCCTAAGATCTACAGGTGGGGGGGTTGTGTCTTCTATATTAGTTTATCTAAAAGTTTTAACTACTTACTGCACCAGGTGTGGTGTAACCCTGCCCTGGGAAACTTAGTTTGAAGTCCCAGGGAAGCGAAAGTTAGTCAATGGGAGCAGGCCGCCGCCATCCGCACTAGCAGGCGCTACCGTTACTGCCGGTTAGTGGGGAGATGAATGAATGGGAACGCAGTTCCCATTTATTGATTTATGTCCCTGATTCAATGAATGCCGGCAGGGGCGTAACTAGAAATCACTGGGCCCCCTGCGAAAATGAGGATGGGGCCCCCCCCCCATAGGCACCAAATAATTGTAATGGGGCAGCGTTTCACTATAAAATAATCCTAATGCAGCAATGTTTTACCAGAAATGAATCGTAAAATGGGCAGCATTTCACCAGAAATGAATCGTAAAATGGGCAGCATTTCACCATAAAATAATCGTAAAGTGGGCAGCATTTCACCAGAAATTATTTGCAAATTGGGCAGCATTTCCCTATAAAATAATCGTAAAGTGGGCAGCATTTTACCATAAAATAATCATAATGTGGGCAGCAGTCATCAGAAAATGTAATGTGGGCAGCAGTCATCAGAAAATAATCGTAATGTGGGCAGCAGTCACCAGAAGATAATCGTAAAGTGGGCAGCAGTCACCAGAAAATCGTAATGTGGGCAGCAGTCACCAGAAAATCGCAATGTGGGCAGCAGTCACAAGAAAATAACAATGTGGGCAGCAAGCACCACAAAATCACAATGTGGGCAGCAGTTACCAGAAAATCACAATGTGGGCAGCAGGCACCAGAAAATAGCAATGTGGGCAGCAGTCACCAGAAAATAGCAATGTGGGCAGCAAGCACCAGAAAATTGCAATGTGGGCAGCAGTCACCAGAAAATAGAAATGTGGGCAGCAGGCTCCATAAAATCGCAAAGTGGGCAGCAGGCACTAGAAAATTGCAATGTGGGCAGCAGGCACTAGAAAATTGCAATGTGGGCAGCAGGCACTAGAAAATTGCAATGTGGGCAGCAGGCACTAGAAAATTGCAATGTGGGCAGCAGGCACTAGAAAATTGCAATGTGGGCAGCAGGCACTAGAAAATTGCAATGTGGGCAGCAGGCACTAGAAAATTGCAATGTGGGCAGCAGGCACTAGAAAATTGCAGTGTGGGCAGCAGACACCAGAAAATTGCAATGTGGGCAGCAGACACCAGAAAATTGCAATGTGGGCAGCAGACACCAGAAAATTGCAATGTGGGCAGCAGACACCAGAAAATTGCAATGTGGGCAGCAGTGACCAGAAAATCGCAATGTAGGCAGCAGACACCAGAAAATCGCAATGTAGGCAGCAGACACCAGAAAATTGCAATGTGGGCAGCAGACACCAGAAAATTGCAATGTGGGGAGCAGTGACCAGAAAATCGCAATGTGGGGAGCAGTGACCAGAAAATCGCAATGTGGGCAGCAGACACCAGAAAATCGCAATGTGGGCAGCAGACACCAGAAAATCGTAATGTGGGCAGCAGGCACCAGAAAATAGAAATGTGGGCAGCAGTTACCAGAAAACTGTAATGTGGGCAGCAGTTACCAAAAAAAAAACTATTTCACCTGTGAAAAAAAACTCAATTCACTCACCTGACAGAAGTCTCCTCTCCCGGCATCTGGCTCGCAGCTCCCCGACGATCCTTCTGCAGCGCGTCTCCCGCGCTGACAGGCAGAGTGCAGGGCTACAGCAAGATGGCTCCCAAAGCCCTGTACTGGAGACACAAATAGTCTCCAGAGCAGGGCTTCGCCAGCCATCTTGCTGTAGCCCTGCTCTGTCTCCCGGGGGGCTGCGGGCAATGAACTGGCCCAGCATCTATTAGACGCCGCGACCAGTTCCATACCTGGCTGGGGGTCCCACAATCGGGGGGCAGCGCTTCCCCCGCACACGGCTGGTGGGCCCTAGAGCGGCCTCGGGCCCCCCTGCAGCCAATGGGATTGCATCCCCAGTAGGTACGCCACTGAATGCCGGCGTCTGAGACGCCTGCATTCATTGTACGTTCCTGTTGTTACTGTTCACGCATTACTTCCGATTCACGCCCTTGCGTAAGTGAATCGGAAATAAAGAGGACATCTTATTGCCAAATAGTAAAACTACATCAAAAAACATTTTATTCAATAAAAATACCTACATTTACAACTAAAATTAACTATTTCCCTCCCACACTCCTCCATAGTGCACACACACACACACACACACACACACACACACACACACACACACACACACACACACACACACACACACACACACACACACACACACACACACACACACACACACACACACACACACACACACACACACACACACACACACACACACACACACACACACACACACACACACACACACACACACACACACACACACACACACACACGAATAGTTGCCTTAGGGACTGAACTTATTTTATAGTTATTTGAAGAGGGTATATAACTGTCATTGTTTAAAATTTGCAGCTTATAGTTGTGATGGACGCAAAACTGAAAGAATGCACATTTATTTCCAAATAAAATATTGGCGCCATACATCTAGGGAAATATTTTAAACGTTGCAATAAACGGGACAAATAGGCAAATATAACGTGTGGTTTTTATCCACAGTAGAACGTTTTATTTTAACACTATAATGGATGAAAACTGAGAAATAATGATTTTTCATTTTTTTTCTTATTATTACAATTAAAATGTGTTTAGAATAAAATAATTCTTAGCATCATGTACCTCCCAAAGAAAGCCTTAATGGTGGTGAAAAGATATAGATCATGTCATTAGATTAGTTGTGATTAAGTTATTGGCGAAAGAATGGAAGGAGCGCTGACAGGTGAAAACTGCTCTGGTCCTAAAGGGGTAAAAACCCTCAGTGGTCAAGTGATTAATTAATAAATGCAGAACCATGCTATGAAGTACACAAATTCATCTTTTCCATGGCAAACATTTATTGGGAACATTTTAGTAAGACATAATTTACCTCATTTACTTTTCCACAGGTCTTCGGGGAGCTATGGCATTCGCCCTCGCAATTCGTGACACTGCCACGTATGCCCATCAGATGATGTTCACAACCACCCTTTTAATTGTCTTTTTCACTGTTTGGGTGGTGGGCGGAGGAACAACACCTATGTTATCCTGGCTCAATATCAGGTAAATGGCATCTCTGCTCTGGCTCTGAGTTTTAATTGCTACAATATTACATACAATATGAAGTATATATATATATATATATATATATATATATATATATATATATATATATATATATATATATATATATATATATATATATATATATATATATATATATATATATATATATATATATATATATATATATATATATATTACAATATTTGTGTTTCTGTGTAAACACTGGTGACCAGTGGAGTTGAGCAGTCGAGCCAAAGATATTTTTAATTCCAACAGGTTTGCATTTTCATTTGTATGTGGTCACATGACCTAGAGAAATAGATCACTGGTTTTCCATGCCACTGTCTTCATTTCCATTTCATTCTTGTACTATGCCAGAGTTGGTGACCATGTGCCATCGCTGGAGGACGAGAATAGGCATTGGCGGTATTACAGGTGACTGGTTTTTCCATGTGACATTAACATTCAGCTGCTTTGGGCACAATTCTTGGGAATGTCTTTCACTTGCCTCTGGCTGTATGGATCTTCCAACCTTCTATGCTTTTAGCACTATAGCTTTTTGGTTTTCTGCTTTGTTTGTCTATAGCTACTTAACTGGTTAATTGGTTTGTTTTTAGGAACCTCGATTTACACATGTAATTGGACAATGTTTGGTCTTCAGGTTGTAAGCTACACTCTACCTCTAACGGTTTTCTTTAAGTACTACCTACTAACTGCATTATATAAACAAGTTATAAATACATTTCCTTTTTGGTACCAAACCACTAAAGAACCAGACTGATAGGCTTCATAGGGCTCTTTGCGTCGGGCTTGATATTACATTATTGTGTGCAAAAAATAAATGAAGATATAACGCAAGATAGGAAATAGATAAGAAATAGATGGAGAAAGAGGGGAAAAAAAAGTCTAGTGTGAGGAAAGTGCAGAAAAAACAGAATAGAATTCTACCAGAAACTGTGAAGTAGGTGTGCAGAGCAAGAGAATGGGAAAAAGGAGAAACGAGATTAGCTTCATGCTGTTGCTCTATTATTCAAGTTAACTGACCATATTATTTTTTTCCCAGAAGTCTTGAATCTTTAACCCTTTTCTGGAAGATTTTAAAGAATTGTATAAGATATCATGGTGAATAGCATTTTTGTGAGGAGAAATATCTTGTGCATAACTGGCTTCCTCTCGAGATGAGGGCTCTGAAGTCAAATTCTAGACCTAAATTTGTGCACCACCAGTGTTGATTAAAGCTATCACATTTCATATTGCACTGGAAAGTCTCAAAAATAACACGCATTAGTTTTGCAAAGAGGGTTTGCATGTTCCAAAACTCCTTCAATATGAACTGAATATAATTTGAGGAATACAATTGTTCATGTTTTACAATATTTATAAATAATTTAGTCAGTTTTTGCATGTTTTAAATTCTTAACTCACCCTGATTTACATTAGTAAATGTATTAGTTATACCAACATCATTACTGTTGGCATGGTGAATCACCCTGGGATATTTTTTCTCATCTATGTGGTGAGCAGGAACGTCAGTTGTCCCAGAGCACTCAGAGTGCTATGGGACAGAAGACCACGTGACATAGATAAGACAAGACACAGTACATTTATCTCTCACTTTTCTCCTGGCGGACTCAAAGACTCAGAACTGCAGCCACTAGGACATGCTCTGTAGGCAGTAGCAGTGTTGGGGAGTCTTGCCCCAGGTCTCCTCACTGAATAGGTGCTGGCTTACTGAACAGGAAAAGCCGTTAGCCATTATACTATCCAGCCACCAGTACACTATCCAGCCATATACAGTAGCTTAAGCTAAAAACCACTGGGAGGGTGAGATTGTATACCGATATACAGCATGTTTTAAATGCAATATAAGAATTGTTTATAATGCTGTGTGTATCCTGAAAAAAGTTTTAAGTTGTGTTAGGAGTACTTTTGGGTTCTCTTTCAATGCTCCTAAGAATTTTTTTTAAGATGAAAATTAAGGAATATGCTGCCCTAACAAATTGTGACCTCCATGCACTCCGCTTCAGACCAGTAAATTACCGGTGTTTAGGAAAGCGATCCAAATAAGAACAAGGTATAGTTTGGAGCTGGCAATATTGTTTTTTTTAATTTTACATGGATTCTCATGACCTCCTTCCAGAGTCTTCCATCTGTTTGTTACACAGCCAAGTGTGTAGCTTTCACTTTTGTGGCATTTTTGGAATATCAGAAGTTATTAGATTATCTAACTTACTTATGTCCACCCCCAAAGCTACCTTAAGGATTATGGGAGATAAATTATTTTGGAAATGTTACAGAATAACCAAAGTGGACCTTTGTATGTACAGTATTAGCATTCTTGGAACTATTGCATAATTCTGAACACCAAGAAAAGGGAAACGATGGTTGTGATGTAAGCCTAGTCAGCTGAAATGACCTATATTAAACCAGCATTCTTTCTATTTAAAAGAGTGGGAAAGAAGTGCTGCGTTCTAACTAGTTCCTCTTAGTAAGCATCAATGGCGAGGGCTTAGCTGTCCCAGTCTTGGCGCGACTCCACGATATGCCCTTCAGATCACATAAACTCCTCTCTGATAGCCCAACAAAAGGAGCTCTGTAGTAAGATCAAGGCTTGCTTGTTTCATCGTGTCTTAGCTGGTGGTTTCAAATGAAAGTAAAGACAAATTCAAATGGACTGTGTCATTTTGCAGCTGCCATTTAGGAATAATAGATTCACTCCATTCACCCACAGACAAAAACAAAACAAATTACCTTTTCACTTGTGTAGGCCCTCTGAAAATGTTTGCTGCTGACATCATACTGTCTATTCAGTGGCAAAATATTTAAGTAAATTCTGCTGAGTAATGCCAACTCATTGTAAGAAATTTAGTAAACTATTCATAGAATTTTTTTTTTCACAAATATGTGATGTTTAATTAGGAGACTAAGGATCCCATTAAACGTGCAACTTCAACTCGTCGTAAATGCAACGGTCATCCAAAAAGTAACTGCTGTTTTCAATTAATCAAAAAGGAAAACCTTTTATTTTATTCTAGACACACTATTTTCTGCTTATTTCTCCACATAATCGCCTCCTTTATTTAAAGGTTACCCAAGCTAAATGAAAAGTGGATACTATATGCGTGTTTGGGGAGGTGTGCAGATTCTTACCGCTTCCCCCATGTGCCAGCATCCCCTCCTTTTGGTCTATTGAATCAGGGAGGGTGGGCGCCCTTTAACCCAGTCATAAATCTGTGCGCATGCGCAGTATGTCAGGGCAGCAGACTTGTGACTGCGGTAACAATCTATACACCCCCTCCACACACACACATAGCATCTGTTTTTCATTTAAAACTTGGCTCGGGTATCCTTTAAGCATTTATTATGTTTTTACAATGTTTTCAATCAATCCCTTTGTTGTAGTAGCATCCCTCTGCTCACCTATGAGTAGGATGATTTGACAAGGGGGGAGTTTCATGTTATTACTGCTGGACAAAGTTACCAGCATTCAGGGCCGCCAACAGAAATTTTGGGGCCCCTCACAAATCTGAGAAATGTGCGTAGCCATTACATGTTGACAGAGCTAGTTGGAGGCTTGCTGTCCATACTCGTGATTCAACTCGTGATTGCTGTGTGGATACTCGTGATTCAAGTTAGCTCTAATTGCCACAGCTGAGCGGCTAGATGCGGCGGGGTTAATTACCCAGAACGCCGCTCTCCGCCCAGCGTTTCAACGAGGTGCAAGTGTCCGAATGGACGCGTTGCAAGTCTTGATATCGAGCACTTCCTCCTTCAAGCCGGAAGGAGGAAGTGCTCCATCATTTTTTTAGAACCTCCCAGTTTTATTTTCTGTTTAAAAAGGCTAAAAAAGTAGGTTTAATGCTATTGTCTCATATGGTAATGATTCAGCTTTTCCCATAGTCTCGCAGTTAGCAATCATGTGACCCCCAACAAGACAAATTCAGCAATCATGAAGCCCCCAACAAACCACGAGGCCCCCAACAAGACAAATTCAGCAATCATGAGGCCCCCAACAAGACAAATTCAGCAATCATGAGGCCCCCAACAAGACAAATTCAGCAATCGTGAGACCCCCAACAAGACAAATTCAGCAATCATGAGGCCCCCAACAAATCATGAGGCCCCCAACAAATCATGAGGCCCCCAACAAATCATGAGGCCCCCAACAAATCATGAGGCCCCCAACAAGACAAATTCAGCAATCTTGAGGCTCCCAACAAATCATGAGGCCCCCAACAAGACAAATTCAGCAGTCATGAGGCACATAAATAGACAGCATTTCACATAAATAGGCAGAATGCCCCCTTATTATGGTAGACACCTCTCACCTGGATTCTGACAGGGACCCCCAGGTTAGGTAGTGAGTGACATGGAGCCCTTTAGGCAGTGAGTGCCAGAGAGCCCCTTTAGGCAGTGAGTGAGTGACAGGGAGCCCCTTTAGCTAGTGAGTGAGTGACAGGGAGGCCCTTTAGGAAGTGAGTGAGTGACAGGGAGCCCCTTTAGGGAGTGAGTGAGTGAGTGAGTGACAGTGAGGCCCTTTAGGTAGTGAGTGCCAGAGAGCCCCTTTAGGCAGTGAGTGAGTGACAGGGAGCCCCTTTAGCTAGTGAGTGAGTGACAGGGAGGACCTTTAGGAAGTGAGTGACAGGGAGCCCCTTTAGCTAGTGAGTGAGTGCCAGGGAGCCCCTTTAGGCAGTGAGTGAGTGACAGTGAGGCCCTTTAGGTAGTGAGTGAGTGACAGGGAGGCCCTTTAGCGAGTGAGTGAGTGACAGGGAGCCCCTTTAGCTAGTGAGTGAGTGACAGGGAGGCCCTTTAGCTAGTGAGTGACAGGGAGCCCCCCCCCCCCCCCCCGCCGCCGCCGCCGCTGCTTCCCCTACCTTGCCAGCAGCCCAGCGTCAGACCTAAAGATCAGCGGCGACCCGACCAGTAAGAGCGGACGAACCCGCTCAATATGCGGAAGTGATGTAACTTCCGCATATTAGTGTGGGCACTGGGTCCTAGCGCCCGCACTATTGTCGCCGCCTGATTGGGGTCTGACGCGGCGGCTAGAGGGATGGAGGAAGCAGCGGCCAGAGGGGTTGAGCGGCGGCCGGGCGGCACCCGCCAGGGCCGCGGCAGGGATGGGGCCCCCCTGCAGGCCCTGGACCCGTGACGGGAGTCACGGATGTCCCCCCCTGATGGCGGGCCTGCCAGCATTATGCAGTTACGTGACAAGTGGTGCAGGGTGGGCAGAGGTTAACCTGACAGATGCCAGGTAATTTACACGGAATATATTGCGTGACAGATAAAAGCAAATGGCTATTACTTTACGGATGACCCTAGTATATGGTTTTCTTGTAAATTTTGCGTGTGAATACATTATTTGTAGATGACCAGGATGCAAGAGGTGATTCTTCACTATAAATACATGAGCGGAGTAAGGCCTCTTTTACAGTGTCTTCTCCAATTTTAGCCCACAGTGTAAAAGAGAAGCATGTAATCGTTTTGAACAAGTCACTTCCTGTATTAGTCCCCTCAGGAAATGGAAGTGACACATGATCAAGCTCTTCAGGGGGCCCCCATGTCAGGGATTGCAAAGGTTACAAAAACATTATGGTCAGTGCAGTACTTAAATGTAAGGGGCCCTGCTTTAATTTTTGCCCTGGTTTATCTGTAAAGAGAATCTGTACTGTCCCATTTGCGCAATAAAAAACATACCAATCGAGTCACTGTGTTCTCCTGGATCCCTCTTTGCCGTTTCTGCCGCTTCCCGACAGGATCCTGGCTTTTGAATAAGAACATGGATCCATCATGCCTTGTTACCACTGTGCAGGTTCAGTGTTCTCCCCAGGATTTTTTTCCAGCCGGGTGGCATGAAAAAGTAGCCGGGTGGGGTGCGAAGGGGAATGCAGGGCAGGTGCAACTCTAACTACAGCATAATAAGAGGATGAGGAGGCGAGCTGATGACAGCCGGTTGCTCACCAAACTTAGTTAGGTGATGCTCCCGTCTAAAAGAGCCTGGAGAGAACACCCAATAGTTCATTTCATATGGGGGTGATTATTGCATATAATATGGGGGGGAGAAGGGGGGAGTAATTTCACGTTTCATACAGGGGTGTTTGTTGCATTTCATAAAGGGGTGATTTTTGTTTTTCATATGGTTGTTGTTTGGTGCTGGGGTCAAGCAGTATTGCAGATAGTAAACAGGGGTCAGTATCATAGTAAATTATCTGCAATACCCCTCTACCCCAGCAGCAAATAACATCCATATGAAATTACATGCATGTGAATTTTGCAAGAATCCCCCCCCCCCCCCCACACACTGTCCTTTCAAGCCACTTGCACATACCTTCAACGCTGGATCTATGTTCCATTTTTCCTATTTTTGCAGCAGCAACTTTTCACAGACTTTGCCCAACTAGTACAGCCAGGGCTGTATTTGTAATTTTTACTGCCCTAGGCAAACTTTTCACAACTGATCTCTGGCAGATTAAATCACTTATATTAAATCTGCCAGTTGCTAAAATCAAGTAATGTATGGGTACTTACATCTTCTGAGCAACCAAGCAAGCAGGCAGATGAGAGACAGCATTCAGCAGCAGCCTCCATCCCCAGCAAGTCAGCTAATCTACCTTGCTTATTATTTATTTGTTTTCCCAGACCCTTGAAAGCTCAGTGTACTCTCTGCAGACTCTGCACTATATAAGATAAGAAGTGCAGCAGAGGTCTGGCTCACAGAGTTCTGAAATTCACCAGCACGGCATGCTTCAGAGGAGCTCTTATTGTAGATAGAGAAGCAGCCGGGAAACAGAGGGCGGTGCGTCAGAACTCCTTGCCGTGCACTGGATCTGGAGCTGAAGATTCATGCAGCCAGGGCACAGGAGAGACGCTGTGTGGATACGATCGCTCGGGGAGAGGGGGGAATAGTGTCTGCAGCTTCATGCTCTCCCCAGCCTCAAGTAACACAGGGACAGGACTAGTTTCCCTGCGCTCCGTTTGTATTTACCTGGCAGCTGCCTCTGCTAGCTGAGCTGCTTGCAAGCTAACAGACACAGGCAGCCAGCAAAGCGAGGCATAGAAGAGGCTTTCCGGTATAGCGGTGACAGACAGTTAACCAGCCCTGCCCCTCACAACCCGCCCAGCCAATCGGTGACAGACAGTTAACCAGCCCTGCCCCTTACAACCCGCCCAGCCAATCACTGTTCAAGCAGGAGGTCACACAGGCACGCTCCTGCAGTGTATAGCGAGAGATGAACACTGATTTATAGCAGGCAATAGAACGCTCTGCCTGCGTGACATCATCAGCCTTAGCAAGGTAGGCGGGCGGGATCTCAAAGCAGCCGGACGGCCCGCCCACTTAAAGAGCCCTGGGGAGAACACTGAGGCTGGTGGTGGTGTAATGGTGTGGGGGATGTTTTCTTGGCACACTTTAGGCTCCTTAGTGCCAACTGGGCATCGTTTAAATGCAACGGGCTACCTGAGCATTGTTTCTGACCATGTCCATCCCTTCATGACCACCATGTACCCATCCTCTGATTGCTACTTCCAGCAGGAAAATGAACCATGTCACAAAGCTCGAATCATTTCAAATTGGTTTCTTGAACATGAAAATGAGTTTACTGTACTAAAATGGCCCCCACAGTCACCAGATCTCAACCCAATAGAGCATCTTTTGGATGTGATGGAACGGGGTGCCCTGGATGTGCAAGATGCTTATATATATATATATATACATATATATATATATATATATATATATATATATATATATATATATATATATATATATATATATATATTATCTGCTCTCCAGTCTGGGACTCTCACAGTTTCTCAGCATGTGGCAAGCAGCTCCCACCCCCCTCAGCCTCACAAACTGCATCACAGACAAGCTGAAACTGAGAGCAGAGACGCTGTCTGTGAAAAATAAACTAAGCACACAGAGCCTGGAGGGGGCGTGCATAACTTGTATTCATTACAATAGAGGCAGCCTATTCCTCCCTGGGTCGACAAAGCTTGACAAAGAAGATTAGATACATTACAGAGACAGTGCAACTAGAAAAGGCTGCAGTAATACAGACCACATTAGAACAGGTATAGGAACTTATAGGATAGAAAAAATAACGCTGAAAATGTTGTTGCAGAGTCTCTTTAAAAAATTTTCTGGTGACATCTGATGAAACAAACAACCTAATATAAACCCAATGAAGTATGATCATTCATGGTATATATAGAGAGGGGTATAGTACTGTATTAGCTAGGCCCATTATCAACATTGAGTCTCAAGCAACCAGAAAGCACTTATCTGGCATCAGCTGATCCCCATCGATGCCGTGTAACCAAGACTCTACTGCACTTTACAGGCTAGCTAGTGAGTAGTTGTTATGGCTTTATGAAAAACAGGTGTAGATTGTGCAAAGCAAGGATGAAGTAATACATTGTACTGCTTGCAGAATATTAAAGATTTGCTTTCTAAATGAGCACATAATGCGAATCTGTAGAAATTGCTGAGGGTGGCTGATTAAACCTGCTGCAGTGGGAAACAGAACTGATAAGCATATTGCTTGATACTGTGTGCCCAGAGCTTCCACTATAATTACTAGTGATTGACTGTAACGTCTGCAGTCAGCAAGGTAAACTCTCATTGCAGCAGAGATTTGCCCTTTGTTTCTTGGTCCAGACCCAGTTACAACATGCTTATTGGATGAAGCAAAACCACAAATTAACTGAAACTTGTATAATGTCACATGAGCTTTGCCAAACCAGGAAAGTCTATCTGATCATGAGTTTTAAGCCATTTTGATGCAGTTTAGTAACAGATAACGCTTATCAGTGCTCTAGTTTATGAAAATGTGTTTAACAGTTTGATTTATGATTAAGATGTTGTTTGCTTCTGTAGTGCTTCAGTAGTAGTACCAGTCTGGTAATTGTGGCCGTTTCACTGAGATATCCTACTGAACTTGGCACTCTTCCACTTGTTTTACATCTCCTTCACCTATCTTATCACACAATACCTTTCCCGCTTATGTATGCCTATTAATTGTGCTTGTATGCACTTTCCAGACTAATAACTCCGTGCAATGCGTTATACTAGTCCATGGATAGCATTAACTATGACAGACTCATTGTTAGCTGTTGGCATGACGTCTGTTTGTCACCGTAGCATAATCTTGTGTGTAACCGGACTCCTGTCAATGTTTGTATAACAGGGTAGGTGTTGATCCAGATCAAGACCCACCTCCTACTAACGACAGTTTCCAAGTGCTGCAAGGAGTAAGTACCCATGTTTTTTTTTTTTTTCTACATTATAGGCTATATCTTCTATCAGTAGTTTGTGCTTGAGCTTATTATAGATTAGAACTGGGTGAGACATTTGGAGGAATCAGGAATTCAAAATCCTATCTGGAGATTAGGGTCCTTTTACACTTAAAGGGGTTCTTCCGCGAATGAGGAAAAAAAATCAAAATGGTTTATGCATAATCTATTAAAAATCCTTCTAAAATAGTGTAAAAAGTTTTTTAAAAAAATGAATGGTTTCACCAATACAACATGTAATGTATACAGTGACGGCTGAGGTGACTGTGAGGCTAATCCATTTGTTAGGGGTGTTTTTTTTGTTACTGTCATTTCACAAGCTGCTCCCTACCTAGTTTTCATTGCTGTAATGCAGGGCTATGATGAAGTGCTGTGGAATGGCAGTTACAATGAACTGTAGCTCAGGCAGCTAACTTGCCGTGCAATGGATAGGAAGTCCTCTGCACAGACGCTGAAGTCTGGTTGCCGGGCAACGAGGTAAACACGTGATTTGCTCCGAAGAGCTGCCCGACCTCTGCCTACAGGGAGAGGCGGGGGGAGGGGGGTCAGCTCTGTGAGGAAGTAAAAGCAGAAACTACAGAGCAGCACAGCCGTTATTTTAACAGCTGTAAGTGCCATTCCACAGCACTTCATCATAGCCCTGCATTACAGCAATGAAAACTAGGTTGGGAACAGCTTGTGAAATGACAGTAACAAAAAAAACACCCCTAACAAATGGATTAGCCTCACAGTCCCGTCAGCCGTCACTGTATACATTACATGTTGTATTGGTGAAACCATTCATTTTTTTGAAAAACTTTTCACACTATTTTAGAAGGATTTTTAATAGAACATGCATAAACCATTTAGATTTTTTTTCCTCATTCGCGGAAGAACCCCTTTAATCAGTTGCTCTCAGTTATAACTGAAAGAAAACTGATTTTCAAAGTAATGACCATGTATCCCTATGGCTTCTTTTATACTTAACGCGTTTTAACTGAAATCTTCTTCCCAATGCACTGCTATGGGAAAAACGCATACTAACGCATACCAACTGATTAAGTGTTAACAGGGCCTTAAGCTATGGGCAAAGCCATCTGTCACAGCAATTGCCCACTATACAAATGAGGTCTTACGGATTGTGAGAGTGGAGACTCATCTGGCAGCATTCACACTTTTTCAATTACTTCAGGTACACTATACATGTAAGTGTGGCAGAGCATTCTCCATTGCTGTTGCAAGCAGCAATTATCATCTATCCAGTTGAACACCAGGCCATATGTCAATCACTAGAATTTAGTCTAGAGCACAATGTGATATTCTATGTACAGCTAAGTGAATACAGTAGAGTGCAATCCTGTATTTACATCTGAGTGGTTGACAGTCACCTGCTGGATTCTACAGGTGCAGTAACCACACCGTGTGTCAACTGCTGACTCACATGTTACAAACTGGATGGCATTTTTTGGGGAAATCCACGAAGGTGGTGAATCAGCTCTGCTAAGACACTTATTAACCCACCTGTGAATGATTGTGTTTTGTTTTGTTTTTTGCAAAACCTGTACTGTTGGTTGGACTTTAGAAAAGGGTTGGGCCCACTAGCGCGGTTTCAGCAGCGATGTGTGTTTTTTAGGATACACAGGCGATTCCAAAAGGGCTAGGATAATTAAAACCTATGGCAGTACTGATTCAAATTTGCTGAAATCCCAACTTTGGTAATTTTAGAGAGATCTCTAGTGGCCCCAGGTCACAGAACACAGTCTCTTCTCAGCCAGTCATATGTGAATCTCAGGTGTAACTCTAAAAATCTCAGTAGACCTTTGTTCAGATAGATACTGATGAGAATGGGCAGTGTGATCTTGTCAAGACGCAACATAATCTACTTTAATGTTAAAAAAAATATTCTGCTCTCTACTTTTTCCTTTGTGATTTAACGAATTTAGCATCTTTGCAATTTTTTCTAAGGGCCCATTCACACTTGAGCAGGAATTGCGCGATTCCCGCTCAAGGCAAACCGCTAGCGGTTATTCAAAAACCGCTGCAGCATGTAACACATGGCAGTGTTCTCACTGCCGCGTTTGCGGTTAGCGATAACCGCAAACGTGTTACATGCAGCGGTTTGCCGGCGATTCGCATTTAGCGATCGCGATTAGCATGCATAGCACCGCTAATCGCGATCGCGCCAAAACCGCCGCGTGTCCAGTGATTTTTCTGCGTTAATCGCGGGAAAATCACTCCCGCAAGTTTTGCGATTTTAGATGTGAACGGGGCCTAAAGTGTTCAAATCCCAAAGCCCAGAAAATCAGACATGGAAAAGCTACTGTAGTTTCTAGTTTTGAGCAATATCACAACCATACAAAAACCTTTAGTAACTAACTAGTTTGAATGAGTTAGAGCAAAATGAATCAGTCCAGGATCAGAGGACTTTGCACTTGTGTGAAGGTGTACTGGCAAGTCTGCAATATTTGGTTCAAGTTGGGTGTGCTTGTGAATTAGCTACATGAAAAAAAGACCTGTGTCCATCATGTTCTTTGGTCACTAAGGTCTGAGCACAACTTCAGTGCATGCCGATTCTGCCAGCATTTTAGATTTGTTTACAAGTTCACCCATTGACTGACAAAGTGAGATGGTTTGTACAGTATTTTCTTGGCAGATTGTCCTCACCCACTCTGTCATGTCAGAAGCCAGCTTTGCTTTACTTCTACAAGTTTTAATAGATGTTCTGGTGTTTATAGGATGTTGGAGATACCGGTGGAGAAAGTCGAACAAGACAAGAGAGTGCCTGGGGATTCCGTCACTGGTATAGTTTTGATCATAAGTATCCTTTTTCAACTTCAACTTTATTAACAAGTTAAACGTTTGCAAATACAATCAGATACAAATTTTGTAATATACAATTTACAACAGCCAATTAGCTAACAGTGTTAAAAGGTGATTGAATAATAAAAAATGTCTTAATAGGAGACCAGATCCAGATATTGCAGTCTATTGTCTCCAGCTTACATATTACATTCTTGGCTGGGAATAAGATCTGAGTTTTATTACGCTTACAGAACAGTAGATCAGTAATAAATAAAAATATTAAGCTGATCTAAAATGAAATATAATAAGGAGAAAACAAAAATAACATAACAAACAAAATACAGAATGTAGTGTCTGAATTGAATCACAAGAACAATGCATGGGTTATACTCGAGGTGTCATATACACTGAATAAAGAACAGGGGCCTAAGGGCCTATTTTAAAGGCCCAATCAAAACTACTAGGTGGCAAATTCCCCAGAAGGTCTCATTGGGAAGAGGTTCAATCAGAGCAACAGCTCCTTATACCATGAAAGTGGTCAGGTTTGTTGGTTAGAGATGAAGTGATATACTCCATTGAGTAAATTTCTTTGATTTTAAGAATCAAGGTTTCACGAGGGGGGTGGAGATTTTTCCATGTTTTCACCAGTAAGGACAGGGCTGAGTTACAAACCTGGGCTATGAATGCATTAGTGTTTTTTGAGTGCTTAGGTAGGTGTTTATGAAATAAGGCCACCCATGGGTCTGGTTGAACCTCGTATCCCAAAATCTCTGATATAAGTCCAAAGCACATAAGCAAGAAGGAGCGAACTAATGGACATCCCCACCAACAGTGCAGTTGATCCGCACTTTGACCACAGATCATAAGTATCCTTTTATGAATTGTGACATATGTGTTCCACATACAGAAGGCTTCATTGTTCATATGTTGTTCAGTATCTGTGGACCCTTTTGTTTTTCTAGATGTCCAAACCTGCCACCAATCTCCATGGGTGATGTAGGTGTAAGTATGTTCACTTGGGACACAGCTATGCTGTATAATTCTATACTGTCTAGACATAAAGGCTCATATGCAATTTAGTTTTTTTCCTGAGTTCTCACCTAGGAGATCATTTTCATCTTCTCTTTAAAATAACTTTACAGCATTTTACAATTGAAAAAGTACCTAAAAGTAGGTGATAAAGTACTGTCAAAATTATGAGTATTTTCTTGCTTGCTGTTGGTTTAAAAGGCATTTTATGAGAAGGTGTGAAAATATCACCTAGGAGAAAACTCAGGAGAAAAAAGTGAATTGCATATGGGCCAAAGGCTCTGTCTCTCTATCTTTCCTTAATGTTTGAAAAGTTATCTGAAGCCAATGCTGACTCACAGTGGTCCTCCATTGACTACAACGCTGCCCAGCTGGTGTGGTTTGATTGCCCGATGCTTCACAAGCCCACAAGTCTATAATGTAAGTATATCAAACCAACATTCCAATTTCCTGCTTTGAATTACCTTTTCTCTCGCTCTCTCTTAATGGTTTACAATCTGTCATTGTTAAATTGGTGCTTCCCTATTTAATTTTAAATGCCAGCAATTGAGCGCATCAGATATGCCAAATGCATCATTCTTGGGTCTTATACCTGCCTTTCACCCATTTAAAATAATGGCAAACCTGACTGTATAGCCTTCTGTGAGGAAGATTTGTTGACAGCTGTAGGTCTTAGTGACAGTTGTATGGCCAGCTGGTCACCACTGGAAAAGCATTGAAAGCAATGGGTCAATCATCGTTTTCAAAATGAGTTCTGGTGTTGAAATACAAAGCATACCTGTAGTAGGAAGCATACCCTGTGTAGTGCAGACTTGTGTTTTCTTGTAATGAAGGTTTTCTTTAACGTAGAGAGCCACAGTTTTAAGATGTGGACAGAGCATGATAAGATTAGAAGTCCATCTAGCATTTGTTGCTGTGTCCTTTTTACAGCGGCTCTCACTTCCTGTCATGGCACTGGTGAAAGGAGGCAAGGGGAATCTGCTCAGACATGAGTTGGGAGCAGGAGAAAAAGTTGCACTTTTCTATTGGTCACTTTTTCATCGCTGACTGCTAGGAAATATTTTTCCCTTGGAATCTGTTTAGGGTCCTCCTCCCCAACCAAAAAACACACCCTTCGAAATACCCACATACTTACTATGTGTAAGTGTTCAGTGATGGTCATACTGGTGCTTTTAGCTAAGATTGTTCTGGGGGCAACCATTGTCTCATCGCAGCAGCTTGGCCTTCTCATTACTCATCCTCTCCTCTGCTCTCTATTAATAGGAGACCGGGCTATTATAGCCACAAACTTGATCGTCCATGTAGCTTTGGTACAAAGGGTTGTGTGTGCATTGCAGGGCATTATAGGATGTGTAAGAGGGATTAGGGCTGGTCTGCTACTCGGGCTCTTTTCTGGTGTTTTCTAAAGTGGTAGGATGTAACCTGAGGTATGGGGCTGGTGCCCAGACAACAGGAAAAGCTTGCTGGTGTAGAGAGAAGCTGGGTGATCTGCTAAATAATGGAGCTCATGTATCCCATGGGACCCTTTAGAGGAGTATGAGAGGAGGGCAGGGGTGTAACTATATAAATCACTTTGGAGTCCCCAATGTTCAAATCCTTTCCCTTGCAAACCCCTTGTGGCCCTTGCGGGTTGTGGACCCATCTTGCAAGGGTCACAAAACAAGTGTGGACATTGTACTCTTCTCACCCATACAAGTGTAGCCACAAAAACACCTGATCTGAAGGATGGACCCCTTTATCAGAGAGAGTGAAGTAGTAGTTGGGACCCCTTTACAGCACTGGTTCCCCCTGAAGTTGCAGGGGCTGCTCCCCTTTAGTTACACCCCTGGAGGGGGGGTAAAGGCTATATCGATGTATTAGAGGGGCGGCGTAAAAACAGAATTCTTAGAATGGGGCTTTATGTAAACATAAATAAACCCGCTCAGGGCTCGTTCACACTGGAGACGCTTTTTGTTTAAGCGCTGCCAATTTTTCAACATCGCCCTGAAAGAGTTTGCACCATGCTTTCCTCTGCGCTAGTTCAGTTTGTCGCTTTCCGTTCGCTTTCCGATCTGAAAAGTGTTGCATGGGCGATTCCGCCTCAATGGATGGTATAGGAAAAACGCAAAACGCTCACAAAATCACTTTGTGCAGCGATTGCATTCGCGTTTTAAAAATAAATTGTATTTATTCTTTTCCGGGTCAAAGAGTTAACTTCCTGACTTGCGTCAGAAAGTAAATTAAAGAAACGCTCTGGAAAAGCGCTTAGAAAAGCGCTTTTAACAAAACCGCACCGCCCACCCAAGCATCGGGAATTGAGGAAAAAAAATCACGTCAAACGCCCAACGCGAATGCTACCGCGATCGGAACGCAATGTGAACAAGGCCTTAAAGTGCGCCTGAGACAGTAAAAATAAATACATACCTGGGGCTTTCCTCAGCACACCCCAGGCTGTTCACTCCACCATCCTCTGCCACCTGGACTATCCTCAATTAGGTCCCAAAATTCCTTCATTCTGGGCCAGTCAGTGCAGGCACAATCCAGCTGCACGCACTTCCCCATTGCTGGAATGCAGAATGTTTCCAGCAACGGGAGCATGGAGAACTTTCAAGGGGGAATTGCAGATGATCCAGGCAGCGGAGGACTGCGGTGAGGGAGTAATAAACCAGGAGTGGGCTAAAGGAAGCCCCCTGTGTTTTTTTTTTTTTTTTTTTTTTTTTTTACAATCTCAGGTTTACTTTAAGGCAGCTACACAGCCATCATCATAAGGTGCCATCTGGGATATGTTGTTAACTGTCCCTGGTAGATTTGTTGCAGATGCAGACTATTCATGATGATCTGGTGCTCTGGGTTTGCAGCACTGTTTTAGTTAATGTCTTGGCTCTACTTATTTATCTGTTAGGATTAGCCAATAAATTCTGTAAAAAAAAAAAAAGTAATAATAATTCCCTGACCTTTCATCCTTACCTCATACCTGATGTTTAACTCTTCCTAAAACCTATCCCCACCCCACAATTAACCCTTTCCCAATCCCTAATGCTAACCTCCCCTCTGAACTTTAACCCTTTTCTGATGGCTGACCACCTTCCTGAACGACAATCCCTTCCTGACTCCGAGATGTAAACTCCTTCACACTCCATCCCCGCTCCCCTGATGTTAACCCCTTCACAATGCTAACCCCAAATACAATGCCTATCACTAACATTTTACCTCTTTAATGTAAATCCCTACCTAGCCCCTACTCTAATCCTAACCTCCTTACAGGACTCCTAAATTTAACCACTAACCCTAACCAATGTTCTCCTTTTGTCCTCTTCACCACTGTGCCAGTTGCTAGCATCAGCGGCCCCAATACTGTATTCTGTTTTTGGTTCAGGTGCCCAAATTATAGCTCCACTGGCAAACATCATAGCCAGTTGTTCCCCCTGGGAACCAGTACTCAAAACAAGCAGCCTCCACTGAAATCCTTGGGTACCACGGAATTCCACTCTCTGGGGTCATCACTGTACATAAAGCTCTTTATTATAATTACATTCAAAGATACATTGCAATAACACTGGTAATGCAGGTATCCAAAGTACTGGCGTCCAAACTGGTTGCTTCAGAAAGCTGTGATGTACTCTTACCATCCCTACTCTCTGGCAAGTCTTTTTTTCTTTTTTTCTTTTTTCTGGCTGTGTTCAGACAGGCCTCCCCTCCCCCTGAAGGATGCTTGAGTCCTGAGTGAGCAGCAATTAAACCCAAGCATTGACACGGGTGTTCCTAGGCCATGATTAAAAACTGACGAAGATTGAATTTTGACTTTGCATGCTAATATCCATGGTTGTGAAATGGAGCTAATCAACTCCAGTATCTGCTAATTATTTAGTTTACATTTTTTTTAAAAATCAGTTTATTTCAAATCAGTATAAATTTGCTTGCAAGGTCAAACCTATCAATGGAGAGGACAAATATATATTACAGCTTAGACCTCATGATGCTGCGTATGTGGTGGGAGGGTCTCTACCAATGTTAAATTTTGGTACACTTAAGGGCTCGTTTCCACTATTGCGGTGCGGAATCGCCTGGATTCCACCGCTGACGAAATCGCATGCGGATGCGATTCCGCATGCGTTTTTTGCCGCGAATTTGCATAGGTGAGGGTATATGCGATTTTAACCATGTCACTCCCTGTGTGGATTTACATTGGTACCTATGCGAATTCGCGGCAAAAACGCATGGGGAAACGCATGCGATTTCCCTATTAAATACATTGTGTGCGAGTCGCCTGCATTAGTCACGCAGGCGAATTCTGAGGGCTCTGCCATGCACAAAAATCCTGCACAGAAAAACACATAGCAAAACTGACAAGTGGAAACAGGCCCATCCATTTGTATTGGCTGTGCGAATACGCATGCGGACAACACATGCAGATTCGCAATAGTGGAAACGGGCCCTTAAAGAGACACTGAGGCGAAAAAAAAATATTATGATTTGTATGTGTAGTACAGCTAAGAAATAAAACATCATTAAGATCAGATACATCAGTCTAATTGTTTCCAGTACAGGAAGAGTTAAGAAACTCCAGTTGTTATCTCTATGCAAACAAGCCATTAAGCTCTATGACTTTCAAAATCATGGAGAGGGCTGTTATCTGACTTTTTTATAATCTCAACTGTTCCTGGACTATTTACTTTTTCTCTGCCAGAGGAGATGTCATTAGTTCACAGACTGCTCTGAAAGACTCATTTTGAATGCTGAGTGTTGTTTAATCTGCACATATTATAGAATGATGCAATGTTAGAAAAAACACTATATACCTGAAAATAAAAATATGAGAATATTTTCTTTGCTGCTAATCTTCTAGTAATTATTCATAGTGCACAACCAATTCACTATATCATATATTTTTTTCGCTTCAGTGTCTCTTGAAGTACTAGTTAGATGTGAAATATACATGCTATGCTAACTTGTTAATAATTTTGTATTAAAATTACTATGAATTGACTGGTTAATGCATCTTGATCCATTACTATAGAATGAAGAACAGCTGAGAGAAGATGATGCAGACTTTATTTTTAATGATGGTGACCTAACATTGACTTATGGAGATACTACCATCACAGCAAATGGTTCTTCGAGCTCGCACACAGCCACCACAAGCCTTGATGGCAGACGAACAAAAAGTAGTTCAGAGGAAGCACTGGAACGTGAACTTGGAGGAGGAGACTACGAGATCACAAACAGAGGGACACGACTAGTGTTTCCTCTGGAGGAAAATGCATGACCTTGAGAGTAAGTGTCAGTGAAGGAAAGATGTATGACCAAGTATGGTACCAAAGCATCTCAGGCCCCAGTGTGGTACAGAGTTGGGTGCAGTTCACACACTAGAAAAATAACTATTCTTGTGGTACTGGAAGTGGAACTTTACAAGATTTCTCTCTTCTCATATCAAACCTGACAATGGCAATTCTTTAGATTTGGCACACAAATTGCACACATAACTTAGCTGCGGCCTTCTCCTTGCGTGTTCCTCTGTGTCTTAGTAAAAACGGTACTCCCATTACGTTACTGTGGACTGAACAACCAGTATGAGGGAACATAACTGCTGTACCTTGTGTTGCTGAGGCAACATTTTTTATTTGTAGCAAGGAGCAACCTCTTTGGAAAGTGCCTGCTATTTAAAGACTAAGTGGTGGTGGTATGGTATCTGGAAGAAGTATTACTATTATTATTATTATTTTTTTTTTACCATTCCTGATAATATACTACATAGACGCTAAAATGCATGAAAACAAGGACAGTTTACCTAAAAGAGTATTTTTGTCTTGTTTTTATTTTTTATGGATTTGTAAATGTAGGTTCATGTATGTTTAATGAGTAAGCATGGCTGAATAATGTAAAGGTGTGGTTTGCTTATGTTATCTTAGACTTTCATGTGTATGTCTTATGCTGTTGAAGCAAGCAATGTATGTTTACTTGTTTAGTGTTACGCCATTATTACAGCACTGATTATCCCTCCAGCGAAATGACTTTACTATAATACTACATAGTCTGGTTATTCAAATCTCAGGCATGTCCTATATCATTACACCAAAAAAGGAAAAAAAAGGTTTACACTATAAATGTAAGTACTAGTGTGGTTAACATTTCTTAAAATGGGACATGGATCAATAATACTGTATACTTGTATTAGTGATTTTTGCACTATTCTAAAATACTGGCATGTCAGCTTCATGGATATAAAGTTATCACTATGTGGCTACACTGATGGTTACCTAGCGTCAGTGCAACCTGATACCTGCTTAAAGTGAGTGTATACAATGGCCTCAATTCACTAAGCTTTATCAAACACTTTATCAAACGTTCGATAATTTACCTTGAATTCACTAAGGTGTTATAGATTTATTGAGCGTTTTATCGATAAAAAATTCGATAAATATATAACACCTTAGTGAATTCAACATTAGATTTTACCCATGAGGTAAATTATCAAACGTTTGATAAAGTGTTTGATAAAGCTTAGTGAATTGAGACCAATGTAAAGATGAGCCGCACTCCCCACAACCGACAATCAGAGCAATACTAACACCATGCTATGGATAGTGGCCATACGTGCGTCCCCTTATACAAGAGGGCGTGGTGGACTTCGTGTTTGAACTTCGGGCAGTATGATGAATGGCTCAGTTACATAGTGAAACCATTTTTTGGACTCTCTTATCACTTTGAATTTGGCATTTATTCAGTAAGTACTTTACAAACCAGTAAAAAAGCCAAAGATTTGAAAACTGAGTTTAGTAGGATGCACCTGGTATGTTATACAATTGGTGACCCGATTTTAAAAGTTAAGTAAATGCCTTTATAACCTTTCAATTCTGGTATTTTGACATACCAGGTACTCCTACTATATTCCGTAGATGTTACCCATTGAGCTCCTCTTCTTCTTTCTTTCTGTTTTGTCCAGACCCCACTTGAGTAAGGTGCATTCTCTGCCATTTCCCCGTCCTCTACCAGGATGGAGAGAGGAAAGCCTGAACTATTCCTCTTATGCCTGAATAAGTGGTTGCCTGAGTTATCAATCAAAAACACTAGTATTTTCTCACATCTATTGAATCCATACCCCAAGGGTAATGCATCAGTTTGGGTTTCCCTACCTCATCACTTCCTGTTCCACAACATCCACAGAGTCTGAATAGTACGCTTTTAACCTGCTGCTTTTTCTGCATGCTTTATCCTTTCCATTCACATCAATGTCAGCAATTCAGTACATTTAGAGGATGGAGTAAAGGCTAACCAGAAGTCTATTCTGTTACTGTAAGAAGTAGAAACGGTGAGTTTATATACAAAAACCTGGCCAAAATCGCCAACACAAGTATACAGCAAAAATGAATAGAGCCCTATTTTGAGAGTTTGTAATCTTGCGCAAGTCCACAGATCTCTTCATACTCATAAAGAGTTGTTTTACATTTATCTCTGTAAAATAGAATGGAACATTGCAATACATTATGGGAAAAGAAGCTTTTGGTGACAAACGCTGGATTAAAAACAGAATGTGAACATGTTCTAAGCGTGTGCTTTGCTGAATGTGTATTTCACACTATACATGCTGCTTTATACTTTCCGAGCATTTCTATTCATTTACCATTGTTAGGTTAGTCCAACACAATGTAGTACTCCATAAATGCATTATGGAGCGATAGTGACCGTGATCAGGACTCCGTAGAATGCACCTAAACATTTGTAATGTTTTCACACTGGTAGTTTACATTATTTAATATTTGAACTACAGGCTGCAGCCACATAGTCTCATAGGCTCCGCGGCAGCTGCATGCCTCAAGGCACCATCTGTAACAATCAAGCAAATGGACACAATCTCTCTAATTAGGCTTGCCAGTCTCTGAAGACTCTCTTACTGACAATACGTGGAGGATCTGATGACACAGCACATTTACCGTCAGCTGTACATTTCTCAGGATTTGTGTGTATGTATTGATGGAATCTGCTTTGCATTGATAAGATTTAAAAATGATGCTCACAACAGGAATAAAAGACGATTGGGCCGAGCATGTATCCTATATCCATGGCTGTGCGCATCACACCTAAGAGATAAACCGTGCTCCCTCCTACTCTAGATTTAACACCTTCGCATTAGTCAGGCATGTAAGTCGGTGACAATCGTAAATATGAGTGTAGTTGGTGAAACAAAGGAAAATCACTTTATCTGTAAGTATGGGGTGAATGTTGGATAGTTTGGGAAGCGAGTTCACCACTGCTATCTGTAATGAGAACTGATGGGAAGCTCCACTAATCACCAGGCTGCCCAAACAGCAAAGCTTTATCTCTCAGCAGCTGATCGGTGAACTGCTCTGCTTAATGATGCCTAACGGTGACCATACATTACAAGATAATCAGTCCAAAGGATTAATAGGGAATGCTGGCAAAATCTCAGTTGCAAAAGCGTGACTGGGTGCGTGGCAATAATGGCGTTTGCTATTGTGACCCCCAGCTAATGTCCTCCCAAGTGTATTCGTGTTCACCCCCGTGCCCGTGTGCAGTGTTAATCTCACCTCTCCACCAATGCGACTCTTGGCTTCCTCTGGTGTTCGGTGTCACCGCAGGCATCTGTTTCACATGACATTGGCGCAAAGTCTGGCATAATGAAGTAATAATACAATAAATTGGGTGGCACAGTGCCGAGGTGGTTGGCACTCATGCCTTGCACTGCTGGGTTCCCAGTTTGAATCCCACCCAGGCCACTGTCTGCATGGAGTTTGTATGTTCTCCCCATGTCTGCGTAGGTTGCCTCTGGGTTCTTCGGTTTCCTCCCACAAACCCCAAAATGTACAGATAAGTTGATTGGCTGCTCCCTAAAAAAAAATTAGCCCTAGAATGCAATGGACATATGACTATGGTAGGGATTGCATTGTGATCCCCTCTTAGGAACAGTTTGTACCAAGATGATATACTCTGTACAGCGCTGAGGAAGATGTCAGCGCTATATAAATACTAAATAAAATAATAAATACAATTCAGCATGGGCATTTCATTATTTGCATGCATGTGCCCTAGCGCCGGTCCATTGGAGGTAGCACCAGATTACAGTACTGCAGTCCCAGCACAAAAAAGGCAATGAATGCCTGATGGGGAAGAGGCTGCACTTCACTAGGCTACACAAAACCTGTATTGCAGGGCAGTGCTGAGCTAGTCTTTAATCCTAGCAGACTTGGTTTTTTTTTACATTTTGGGCTTAGGCTTTACATGTGAACAAGAAATGTGTGTCTGAACTAGGGTAGAAAATCAATATCCCTAAGCATGGTGAAGGAAGACTGAAGATGTATTTTTCTGTGCTCTGTTCCCAATTGCTTTTATGTGCTTCCGGAGTGATTGCACATGAAGTTCAAGCTATTTTGAAATGCACTTGTGTGTCGACATTTGTTTCCTACAAAACAGCATGACTACCAATACATACAGTTACTGCCGCATTCAAACCTAAAGTTATTGGTTGCATATTCTATGCCAGATCTTAACATTACATTTTTTTTTAACGCACTGTAGTAATGCAGCCACAGTACAAAGGTAACAATTGTCTGCATGAGGCCTGGGGATGAGGGGGATGAAGGCCCTGTAGAGAAGACGTCTGCAGCAGTTTGTGCATTGTTTGCATTTGCCATTGATCTCAATGGTGAAAAGGTATCACATTCACAATACAGCATTTAAGAAATATCCCCCAAAATTTTAAAATTTACTGATAACCACACCTGACTAGAATTAGCACGTGTACAGCATCCCTCAGTGTCTCCTGCCATCATCTCTCCCTCCCACCCCCTGTCGGCCTTGGCCAACAATCAGCCTAAATCATCAATTCGGCGGTGCACTGGCTGAAAGCATCGCTCATCCAACTCACCGCTTCACTGTGTGACATCATTCCTATGCTGCTCTGTCAGCCCTCCTCCCCCTGCATAGAAACAGAACACCTCACTAGCCTGCAGGCTAGTGGCATGTCTGTACAGTGTCGGCCCTGCAATGTCACCTGAGGGACATTGAGTCCCAAATGCTATCCTTCCTGTACGTGTGCATCAGGCTTTCGTTTAGTGTCAGTTATGTGTCAGTATTTTCCCAACATTTGAAAAATTGGCCCAAAACCAGTAATGGAAATCTATTTTATTATTGGTAAGAACATTTTAGTAAAAGTTAAGCATATGACACTTTAATTGCTATAAGGTTTTTTTTGCTTTAGCCACAGGTTAAGGTTACAATCTAATATCACTGGAAAGATGATCTGATCCTACCTGCATGCCTACCCATAATGTTCCAATGCTATACTAACTACAGTAACCCGCAGGGGCCATACATGGACTGTGTATTCTGTTACATTGGTAAACACATAATGATCTCCTGATTATAGAACATTTCATCAGAGGCAATGCAATTCTAATCAGCTTGCTGCTGAGATATGAGCTCAGTTTTAGTTCATGAATCCATGAGAAGTGCAGTTATGCAACATTTATACTTCACCTGTATTTCATTTCTATTTTGCCATGTGTTTAAAATAGATACAAGGATGTGGCAAAATTGCAAAATAAACAGCAGCAACCCTGAAGAAAGATTGGTCTTATTAATTTCCTTCACTGAAATCTTGTTTTTTTATTGTGTTACCCATCTGTCAATCTTTTATTTAAAGTATAATTAAAGTGACATCTGTTATGGTGAGATAAACATTTGAACTTATAGTACTAATCCTACTTGGAACTTGTTGTCAATCCTGTGCATTAACAGCTGTCCTGGAAACTAATTAGAGGTCATAAAACCTCTGTGGCTGTGTGAACACCTCATAGCAGGACAATGATGAATACATTACATTAGGGTAGATTTATCCAAGCAATTATGACAGTTTTCATTCCTATTTATTACATATTTAATCACAATTGTAAGCTGCATGTGTTCTGAGAGTAAATTCTGTTCATTACAAAATAAGAAGACTTTTGCACTTGCTTTGCATGAATTTCTAGAAATGTTGTACTTGTGAAACAGTGCAAAACCAGTGCTAATCTGTTGTAGAAATAAGAAACGGTTGATGCCACTTCTAAAACTTGTGCAAAGCTGCCACATTGAGGATTTCTCTATCAGCTTGTACAGTACGTGGTGGTTTTTTTTTTGGCCCCCACATAACTAAAGTAAAGTTCTCTTTCACAGCTGTCAGCCACATTTCTTCCTAGTAAAGGGCAAACAGCAGCTATGAGTATCCAAACTGATTGACATCATTCAGGCCATCCTACCCTAAGAAGTGCTTTGACTGCTGCTTTTACCTTTAAAATACTATTGAGAGGTTTTTTTCTGTGTTAAAGGTGCCATAATACATCTTACCTCAGAGGATTCTCTCAAACACTGCAGCAATTCTGAGAATTCTACCTATCTTCTCCTGTTATTGAAGAAAATTGCACCTTCTACATTGCACCTAAAACTTCTGAGACAGTTCTGCATGATTTCTAGAAACCTCTTAATTTTCTCTCAAGACACCATTGATAAATCTGCCCCATAGTTTCTCTGTGTGGGAGCTGAATAAAATAACCATGTCAGTGTGGCGTCACATCTGACTCACACTTCAGACCTAGGTTCTGACCCCTCAAAATGAAAATCACAATCTGAGACTATTTAGGATTAGATCTACAAAGAAAATGCATCTCATAAGTTTCTTTTCATTACAGGTTTATTTTAAATATAGGCATTGTAGCACCATAATGAAATAAAGAAAGCTCTTACTCCACTCGGCACAGGGCAATAACCCAAGTAAACTAGTGACGGTGCTTTAACATTACAGAGAATGTGAATGTGACAGCATTTTCCTGACTTCCACTTTGCATTATAAGCATTGTACCATGGCTGTGCAAAAGGTAATGCAATATTCCGCCAAATCCATGTGTCTTTCCTGCCACTGTAAAACAGGCATGCAGGGTTTCCTCAGGCTGACTGGCACACTCCTCTATGATCTTCAGTCATTGGTATGTGTGGATAATGCTGAAGTGCAGGCTGACACTAAATACACACAGAGTTGTAATTACATATGTCCAGTCAACCATGTAGAAGAATCGCTCAAGAGCAACTTTATCCTGGTCTAATCATTTCCCTTTCTCCTACTGAAGCTAGAAACACAGCCAGTGTAAACCTCTGCCAGCCTCCTGACTGGATAGTGCAGGTCAGAAGCTCAGTGATCAGGTGCATAACTAGACCTAATATGTTCCTCCTGCAAAAATGATAGCAAGAGACCCCTTGGTCCCCAAAGCCCATGAGGATCACATGATCAGGAGCCGGTGAATGGCAGCAGAGAGTGTTCTGCTGTGAAGCAGCACCTAGAAGCAGGGAATATTACAGATGCTCCCACTACTTGCTACTCTGCATGGGCTGTACTTGTGGTTGGGGAGAGTTAGGAGGAGCCCTCCAAAGCCTCAGGGCCCCCCTGCAATGGCAGATGTTGCAGGGATGATGGTTACGCCCATGTCCATGATAAGCTAATCATTCAGATTTTGAAATCAAACTCACACTTTTATATTGACCAGAACATATAATTCGGTAGAGCTGGATTGGCTTATAGTGCAGCCCTCCTTCTGCCAGCCTGGATATTGCCGTGAATACTCAACAGCTAATTTCAGGCAGAAATTGGGAAAACTAGTGACGTGGCTGCATTTTAAGCTTCTTAAAAAATGACCTAACAAAATGTGATAGTAATGCCTATAGATAAGTCTTGTTTCCAACCAGCCAGCCTTCAGCTATCATTCCTGTATGTCTAAAAGTTGACCATTGATTACCGTAATTTCTGGTTGCCATTGGCTACAGCACCCCCTTACTTTTTGTTGTGTCTACATAGAAAAAAAAAATAAATTATATTTTTGGAAGTCTATAGAAGTATTAAAAGTATATTACCTCAAAGGAAAAGCAAAAAGCAACCCTGCTTATTTGGTTGAGCACTTTGTATAGCACTGCTAAAAGAGCTCCGTAGTGAATGAACAAGAAACTAGAAAAATGCAGCATTGGCATGGACATCATGTTAGGTTTACCCTTCACATCATTGGCTGGTAGTATTGATAACTATGTATATTTAGTAAGCAATAATAGCCCACAAAGTTTGTAGTATATATGTCATGCTTTCAAATGTTAACAAATGTTAATGTTTATGATGTTATATATGCACTTTATTGTATATACTGGGGGAAGTAACAAAAAAATATCATTGCTGAATAAAATCTTGAAATGTTACATGGTCTGTTTTTTTGCTCACTCGCTGTCCTTTGAGAATATAAATTGCATCAGCCCCTGTTCAGTCAACCTGTTAGGCAGATAAACATTGTGCTGACTCTACATCTAAGTAGGTTCCATACACAACTCCCTCTATGGTAAAATACAAGAACATACTGATACATATTCAACATTTTCTTATGATAGTGCTTTATACAAAGTTCGTGAAATAAGCCAGTGGGGCTTATTACTCTATACTGCACCACGTAATATATTGGCGCTTTATAAATCAATATATTGATATAACTCCTCTAATACTTAAGGTGGCCACAAACCATACAATTTTTTAAATATCTGTTCAATTTAAGAATTGCACTCAATTTTTCTGACTGATTGTAACATTTCAAAAATATGACCAATGTACCACACATATGTTAAATTTTTCCCCCAATTATGATAAAAATGATTGGAAACTCTAACAAAATTGCTAGGGTGTATATTAATAAATTGACAATCCAACACACACCATACAATCTTTAGAAAGATTGAAGAAAAATATCTGGTAGTCCGGATGCGATTAAAATAGAAGAAAACGGGAAATCCGATCGGATTTTTCAGCCGAATGTAAAAAAAGCTTTCGATTTTTTCGGGAGATCCGATCGTTTTTATCGAATTACTGTAAAATTGGATCATTTCATTGTATCGTGTGTGGCCACCTTAACACACACCTATGTTCAATTTTTTCCTCTTATGATAAAAATGATTGGAAACTCGGAGAAAATTGCTAGGGTGTGTATATTAATAAATTAACGATCCAACACACACCATACAATCTTTAGTAGAAATTGAAGAGAAATATCTGGCATTCCGGATCGATTTAAATCGAAAGAAACGGGAAATCCGATCGGATTTTTCGGTCGAATGAAAAAAAAAGCTTTCGATTTTTTTCGAGATATGATCGTTTTTATCGAATTACTGTAAAATCGGATCATTTCAGTGTATCGTGTGTGGCCACCTTTAGATTTGATAAGCACCTTAGAAACACCATCAACAACACAGTGCATTATGTGACAGCTGAGGGAGGCAATTGGATTGTACCACTGCTCTTCAGTTACAGCTTTAAAAAAAAAAAAAAAAAAGTGCCCAGCATTCACCTCCACGTGGATCTAAGGCCTGGTTCACATATAAATCTTTACATTTCCGGTCCAGTTTAATACGTTCCTGTCCTATCAGTTTTCTATCATTTTTACCTGACTGGACCGAAATGTACACCTTTTATGGGTGACCACATTCATAGAAATGCATGCAAAACTGGTACAAAACTGACAGGACTGGACCGGAAATGTACCAATTTATTTGTGAACCCAGCCATAGGAACACGTGCAAAACTGATCTCAACTGTCCTGTGGTGACCTCATAGTACAGCTGTGCCAGAGAATCTGGTAAGTCCTGCATTGTTGGATGTGGTTAAGGTAGAACACAATGGCCTCAATTCACTAATCTTAACTCCTGTCTTTAATAACTCTTCTGAGCTGTTTTACAGTTATCACAATTATATCACCATGGTGATAACTGTAAAATAACTCAAAAGAGTTATTAACCACTTGCCGACCGCACGCTTATACCGTGCGTCGGCAAAGTGGCAGCTGCAGGACCAGCGACGCAGTACTGCGTCGCCAGCTGCAGGCTAATTAATCAGGAAGCAGCCGCTCGCGCGAGCGGCTGCTTCCTGTCAATTCACGGCGGGGGGCTCCGTGAATAGCCTGCGGGCCGCCGATGGCGGCTCGCAGGCTAAATGTAAACACAAGCGGAAATAATCCGCTTTGTTTACATTTGTACGGCGCTGCTGCGCAGCAGCGCCGTAAGGCAGATCGGCGATCCCCGGCCAATCAGCGGCCGGGGATCGCCTCCATGTGACAGGGGACGTCCTGTCACTGGCTGCACAGGACGGATAGAGTCCTGTGCAGCCTCGATCGCCGGGGGGGGGCAGCAGGTAGGAGAGGGAGGGGGGAATTTCGCCGCGGAGGGGGGCTTTGAGGTGCCCCCCCCCCCGCATCACCCAGCAGGCAGAAGAGATCAGACCCCCCCAGCACATCATTCCCATAGGGGGGAAAAAAGGGGGGCAATCTGATCTCTCTGCCTGCTACCTGATCTGTGCTGGGGGCTGCAGAGCCCACCCAGCACAGATCAGTAAAAACAGTGCTGGTCCTTAAGGGGGGGGGGGGGGGTAAAGGGTGGGTCATCAAGTGGTTAAAGACAGGAGTTAAGCTTAGTGAATTGAGGCCATTTACTTTTTATGGAATTTAATTCTGCACTGGACTGGACTGAACTGTGTACTTTCAGTAATACAATTTCAAATTCAAAGTAGCACAATGTCTGCCACGGTTTAAATATAAGGTGTTGCATTACGGTAACTGAAGCTTTTCTAAGGAAAAATATTTATCAGACATTGCTAAAGACCAGATTAATCTCTAATTGGGGCTGCTACTTCAAATGGCACTCCTGCAATTGGCAGACCAGTCTGTCCAATATTCCATTCCCATGTACCCTGAGGCCTCGTTTCCACTTGTGCATGGCATGTATCTTGCGAAATGCAATGCCGGCACAGCTGTGACGTGTCTTGCAGCCGAATCCCTCTAGCTGCGCTTTGCACGGCTATGGGATTTGGACGGTGACGCAATGGTTATGCTGCAGGGCCTCAAATTTTTCCCTGGCCAGGAATTTGGATGCTTTGCATAGAGTTCTATAGGCTGCCAAATTCCATCTCATTGTGGCCAAGGAATCAGCCAGTTTTCGCATAAATGGAAACCTAGCCTGAAGGTGTGTCGCCAGACTATTGGAATCAATTTGTCTTGTTCCCAGCCTGGCTCCCTTGCATTGTGGTCAGTCTGTCTAGTTGACAAGATATTGATGACTAGGGATGGTCAATGAGATGCAGGACTTTGCAAATTTTGTATGCACATTTATATAGCTGGAAAATGGACAAACTAAATCCTTGAATTTCATGAATTTCAGGCATCATGTAATGGATAAAAAAGCTTTTATAATCCCTAGCTACTGGGAGATAGAAGTGGATAGTAAAAGGGGAATTGCATTCCTTAACCACCCTGGCGTTCTATTGAGATCGCCAGGGCGGCTGCGGGAGGGTTTTTTTTTAATTAAAAAAAAACTATTTCATGCAGCCAACTGAAAGTTGGCTGCATGAAAGCCCACTAGAGGGCGCTCCAGAGGCGTTCTTCCGATCGCCTCCGGCAAGCATAAGTAACAAGTAGAGTTGGGCTGAACGGTTCGCCTGCGAACGGTTCCAGGCGAACTTTGGGGGTTCGCGTTCGCCTGCATCAGGCGAACTTTTGCGGAAGTTCGATTCGCCCCATAATGCTGTATTGAGCAAAATTTTTAGCCTCCATTTCACTGTCAGCAGACATGTTATTGTCAAACACACTGCTTGAGAACCCGCCCACCCTCCCTTCAAGCTAGGTCCTTTATACCATTTGACTCAGTTGTCTGCCTACACTAATTAATTATGGGACAGCTGGTACACACTCTGCTAGGGAGATTTTAATTCCTCCCACCTCCCTTCTACCCTTCTACCTATTCCCTCCTACCGGAGGGAGGAGGGTCTCTTCTGCCAGGGAATTATACTATTTTAAAAACCAGTATACATCATACCATAGCTGGTACATCATACCATAGCTGGGAATACATACATGAGTATACATCATACCATAGCTGGGAATCGAACCCAGATCTCACTGTGTGGTGGACACGTCACCCTAAGCACTGTACCACTACAGAAGTGAGGCTAGCCTAAAATTTAACATTTATGCTCAATGCAATAGAACCATTAGGTTGCTTAAAGGAGAACTGTAGTGAGAGGTATATGGAGGCTGCCATATTGATTTCCTTTTAAGCTATACCAGTTGCCTGGCAGCCCTGCTGATCTATTTGGCTGCAGTAGTGTGAATCACACCAGAAACAAGCATGCAGCTAATCTTGTCAGATCTTACAAAAATGTCAAACACCAGATCTGCTGCATGCTTGTTCAGGGTCTAGGGCTAAAAGTATTGGAGGCAGAGGATCTGCAGGATAGCCAGGTAACTGGTATTGCTTAAAAGGAAATCAATATGGCAGCCTCCATATACCTCTCACTACAGTTCTCCTTTACGCAACCTAATGGTTCTATTGCATTGAGCATAAATGTTAAATTTTAGGCTAGCTTCACTTACTTCTGTAGTGGTACAGTGCTTAGGGTGACGTGCCCACCACACAGTGAGATCTGGGTTCGATTCCCAGCTATGGTATGATCTGGTGTTTGACATTTTTGTAAGATCTGACAAGATAAGCTGCATACTTGTTTCTGGTGTGATTCACACTACTGCAGCCAAATAGATCAGCAGGGCTGCCAGGCAACTGGTATAGCTTAAAAGGAAATCAATATGGCAGCCTCCATATACCTCTCACTACAGTTCTCCTTTAAGCAACCTAATGGTTCTATTGCATTGAGCATAAATGTTACATTTTAGGCTAGCTTCACTTACTTCTGTAGTGGTACAGTGCTTAGGGTGACGTGTCCACCACACAGTGAGATCTGGGTTCGATTCCCAGCTATGGTATGATGTATACTAATGTATGTATTCCCAGCTATGGTATGATGTACCAGCTATGGTATGATGTATACTGGTTTTTAAAATAGTATAATTCCCTGGCAGAAGAGACCCTCCTCCCTCCGGTAGGAGGGAATAGGTAGAAAGGTAGAAAGGTAGAAGGGTAGAAGGTGGGAGGGAGGTGGGAGGAATTAAAATCTCCCTAGCAGAGTGTGTAGCAGCTGTCCCATAACTAATTAGTGTAGGTAGGCAAATGGTATAAAGGACCTTGCTTGGAGGAGGGTGGGCGGGTCCTCCAGCAGTGATGTGTATTTCACTCAATTAGGTGTGGCTCCAGGTATTAGAGCTTTTGAAACATGTTTTCTATCATTTTTCCAGTTGATAGAATGTTTTAAAACTTTGAAAGTTCGCCTCCCCATTGAAGTCTATGGCGGTTCGCGAACTTTTTCGCGAACCGAACCTTTCGCGGAAGTTCGCGAACAGGGTTCGCGAACCTAAAATCGGAGGTTCGGCCCAACTCTAGTAACAAGGAAAGCTGCAATGAGCAGCCCTCCTTGTTTGGCTTTCCTCGTCGCCATGGCGACGAGCGGAGTGACGTCATGGACGTCAGCCGACGTCCTGACGTCAGCCGCCTCCGATCCAGCCCTTAGCGCTGGCCGGAACTATTTGTTCCGGCTGCGCAGGGCTCGGGCGGCTGGGGGGACCCTCTTTCGCTGCTGCTCGCGGCGGATCGCCGCAGAGCGGCGGCGATCAGGCAGCACACGCGGCTGGCAAAGTGCCGGCTGCGTGTGCTGCTTTTTATTTTATCAAAATCGGCCCAGCAGGGCTTGAGCGGCACCCTCTGGCGGTAATGGACGAGCTGAGCTCGTCCATACCGCTAAGGTGGTTAAAGGACCTAAGGTAAACCTGCCTATGTCAAGCATAAAGGTACGTTCATGTTGGATCCACATACACCTGTGTGTTGTCCTTTCCTCTCTTCATTCCCCCCGGCCAGGGAGGAGAGCACCAGCGCATACCACTAAGGCTGCATCCGAAATGACAACCAGCTCATGTGTGCAGCAACTCTAATAGGCTTTCTTCACACTTCACATTCAATTCAGATGCAAATCATATGCAAAACTGCTACTACTTATCATGCAAACAGGAAACTCAGGAGGAGGGGCTGGGAGCAGCTAACCTGATAGTTATATACTTGCAGAGTTAAGAAAAAGTGGGGGGAAGGCTGCACATCCCTAAACACATGCTGCAATTGAATGGTTAATCGCATAGGCATACACCGCCTCTATTAGACTGAAAAATGCACGCCCTGCATCCAAAACAAGTGCTAACATTTATTACACTAGGAGGAACTTTAGCTTCCTCCTAGTGTACATATTTGAAGATAGTGGTGGTAGCGGTGCTCAGATGAGTGCTGAATGACTTGTAGCCTGAGGACCATTTTGCGCTGCTCTGGTGCTTCTATGGAGCCTCAATGGGCCTAATTTATTAACCACCCTGGCGGTAATGACGAGCCTGGCTCGTCCAGCAGAAACCTGCTGAAAGTGGTAATGATGAGCTAGGCTCGTCAATACTGCCAGGGAGATTTCCTGTTTCTCTGCGCCGCCAGCTCCACTTTTCCCTCATCAGAGGGATTCCCCAGGATGGCTGGATGCCTGTCTGCACGCTGTGGGTAGCGATCTGTGCTACCCCCAGCGTGCAGAACTAGCATCCAGCCACCCTGGGGAATCCCTGTGCAGCCAGCGGGGCAGAGTATGTGCTGGCTATGCGAGCGGGTGCGGGGATCCCCCTTCTATGTGTGCGGATGGCCGAGCGGGGGCTCCCCCTTCTATGGGGGTGAGTGGGGGGATCCCCCTTATGTGTGCGGATGGCCGGGTGGGGATCCCCCTTCTAAGGGGGGGTCCCCCTTCTATGTGCGCGATGTCCAGGTGGGGGTTCCCCCTTCTAAGCAGGGGAATCCCTCTTCTATGCGGGTGGATGTCCAGGTGGGGGGATCCTCCTAAGCGGGGGGGGGGGGGAATCCCCCTTCTATGTGGGCGGATGTCCGGGTGGGGCATCCCCCTACTTTGGGGGGGATCCCCCTTCTATGCGCCGTGCTGTGGGTGTCCCCCTCCTCCCATACGATCTCCCCCCCCCCCCGTCTGAAGCACCTTGAGGTGGGAATCTACTCACCCGAAGGCTCTCTCCTGCGGCGGCTGGCTCACTTCCTCCTCCATTGCCGAAGTCTCGTTCTCTGTGTAGTTACAGTACGAGGCTTGGTGACGTCACCAAGCCTCGTACTGTAACTACACAGACCGGGACTTCGGCAATTGAGGAGGAAGTGAGCCAGCTGCCGCAGGAGAGAGCCTTCGGGTGAGTAGATCCAACCTCAAGGTGCTTCAGACAGGGGGGGGGAGATCGTATGGGAGGAGGGGGACACCCACAGCACGCCGCATAGAAGGGGGATCCCCCCAAAGTAGGGGGATCCCCCACCCGGACATCGGCCCACATAGAAGGGGGATTTCCCCCCCCGCTTAGAATGAGGATCCCCCACCTGGACATCCACCCGCATAGAAGAGGGATTCCCCCCGCTTAGAAGGGGGATCCACCACCTGGACATCCACCTGCATAGAAGAGGGATTCCCCCCCCCCCCCGCTTAGAAGGGGGATCCCCCACCCAGACATCCACCCGCATAGAAGAGGGATTCCCCCCCCCCCCCCCGCTTAGAAGGGGGATCCCCCACCCGGACATCCGCACACGTAGAAAGGAGATTCCCCCCCCCCCCCCGGACATCCGCACACGTAGAAAGGAGATTCCCCCCCCCCCCCCCCTTAGAAGGGGGAGCCGCCACCCTGCCATCCGCACACATTCAAAGGGGAATCCCCCCCCCCCTTAGAATGAGGAGCCCCCACCTGGCAAGGCCATCCGCACACATAGAATGGGGATTCCCCCACCCACAAACCTGGCTCCTGTGAGAATCTGCTCAGCTGCCTGTGTAAACAGGCAGCTTTTTGACCACTGTTCAGGTCTGCATTCTGCAGGTCTCTTTAAGAGAGACTTTTTGTCTGTATTGCAGTTTGCTGCTGAGGAATTTGCATACATTCGTTATGCAAATCCCCTGCCTGCCTCCTGTGATGACTGGCAGTATAAAGGTTGGGATTACCCACAGTCCTTTGCTGGTCATTCCTTCAGGGTTTGTAGTACACACTCCTAGAGAGTGTCAGCCATGCTCTTGGTTTGAAGATCAGCTTAGAGTTATTCCTGGAAACTGTGCTAGGCAGATTCCTTAAGTGCAGTTAGGATTGTTTATCTGTTTGTTTGTTCTGTTTGCTGTTGTCCTGTCCCAGCGGTGGTCGACAGGAAATGGTTCTGATCTCCTGTCTTGGAGTATAGCTGGTGCAGCGGTTGCTACCAGCTATCTCTTCTGTTCTGTCTCCTGGGATCGCGCTAAACACTTTTCGCTAGCGCTGTGGATCCTTCTGTTCTGTCTCCTGGGATCGCGCTAGCCACTTTTCGCTAGCGCTGTGGATCCTTCTGTTCTGTCTCCTGGGATCGCGCTGGCCACTTTTCGCTGGCGCCGTGGATCCTTCTGTTCTGTCTCCTGGGATTGCGCTGGCCACTTTTCGCTAGTGCTGTGGATCCTTCTGTTCTGCTACTCTGTACCTGGATCGCACTCGCTTCTCGCTAGTGCTGTGGATCCTATCTCTCGCTTGTCCCTGTTTTCATGTGTCTGTCTTGTCTGCTACGACCGCTTGCTGGAGGCTCGGTGAGGTAACCGTTAAGCAATCGTTCGCGTCCTCTGTTTCATGTTTGTCTGTCGATGGTTAGTTAGGCGTGCTTGTCTCTATTGTGCTTATCACGTGGAGACCGCGCATAACCGCGTGCACTGTTGCGAATGAGTGCGGTGTTCGCGGTTAGCTAGCGTTTATTTTCCGTATTTCCTCATTGTATGATTTGCTGTGCCTTTGCTACTCTCGTGCTCCGCCTTGCTGTAGCCTTGTGTCACGCTTGGCGATCGCACCTCTCGCGATCGCGTTCCTGCTTCGTATCTGCTGTGGTGTGTGCACAGTGGCGGGTTGGCGACTAGTTTTATGCACACACACACACAATCTGTCTCTGTGCTTACTCTTAATCGCTTCTCTTGCGATTACAGTTCTTCCCTTCGTACAATTCCTGTCTGGCGTGTGTGGTAGAGCAGAGGAGCTGTTCCTCTGCACTCCACAGCTCCACCTGCCGTCAGGAATTTCCCTCTGCAGGTGCATTGCACCTACTGCTGGGTTCCTGCAAATGCATACGCTTGTGGAGGAAATCCGCCGTCTCAGCGCACGTCTGGTGCGCTGACCACGGAGACGATTCCCCAATCGTTATAGAATGACCAGCCCAACCAAAATTCCCAGGGCAGAGGGAACCTTCGATTTGTTTCAGATGTCATTGCCTGAGGCAAAGGCATATGTGGATCCTATTATAGGTAGGATCGCACACTACATTAAAGCAGTTAAAAAGTCTGTCCTCGTTCCTGACCCCAACCCATATGGAGATTACCTAGATACTGGGTTGTTTGAACCGCCATTTGCCTCATGGGAGATTGGGGCCTTGTTGGAAGAGTTTGATTTTGATTGGAAAGCCTTTTGCCATTTTTATATCGCAAAGAGCGCGGATGACCTGAATGATTGTCTCGACTCTATGTACCTTTTGATTGATTCTGATGAATGTGACGAATGTATTGTGGATCTAAGGATTTATGTGTGGGAAACCATTTTGGACGAATTGCACACACACCAACCAATTACTTTCAATAAAGAGACACCATTGTCACATGATCCTTCCTGTCTTCCTGGGGTAAAGCAAGTGAGTTTAAGCACTGTGCGACCTGAGATGAATGAGTGTGCCTCGTTTGTGGACACCTGTGTGAATTCTGATGAAGTTTCTTCTGTTTGTTTGGAGGTTGAATCTGTGCGATCTGATGCCTGTTTCTCAGATGTTCCTGCCGATTGTGATCGGCGTGGGTGTGTCAGTTTTGTCAATGATATGTGGGATCCCTTGTCTTGTAAAAACAGGTCTTCTTCTCCCAGTACTACTTTAAGATCCTCCATCTATGATCTTGCTATGGGGAAAATTCCCAAACTATGCAGTTTCAAGAGTAAGGGTAATGTGATTAATAAAGTTTCTCATGTTGTTGTCACAACTCCTTCTTCTAATATGGTTCAGTATGTATGCTCAGATCTAGTCAGGTGTGAATGGGAGCCCCCGTTCCAGAAAAAGCAGCTCGAATCGCTGGTGTACGAATTGGAGAACGATTCAAAGTTGTTTTGTGAGTACTACATTGCCAGAAGTGAGTCTGTCTTGAGAACATGTATACGTTCCACTTCTGCCTTAAGAAAAGGAAAGGGGTGTGAATTTGACTTTGTGAGTCCGCTGATTTGTATGTGGAAAATGATTCTGAATGAACAACGTGTACTTCATTCAGTTGATGTTTGTAAAAGCACATTGTCAGCTGGCGTTTCTGAGATCCAGCAATCCAGCCTGGAGACCTCTGAATCTCTGTCTTCGAAATGTCCACTTTCGCAATCGACTGCGATCTTGGATTCGCAAATTTTGCGTTCTGACTCCTCGGATTCGACATCGTTAGCCGAGTCCAAGAGTGAGACAGCGCCTTGGGTTTGCAAACCTGATACTGAAGCACCTTTGCTCTGTCCAGAGAAGATGTCTCTGAGCCTGCCCTGTATCATGAATAAAGACATTATGTCCACTCGCATTGACATTTGCCAGTCTGATTCTGAAGAAAGTATTGACTCTCCACCCAGTACTCTGGATGAGTCAATATTGCCTTGTACAATATCTCCTGCAGTGTCCCTAGAGGCTCGTTTAGGTATTGCTGCTATTTTCACCTGTTTTTCTGCAGTTTTGGAATTGCAAGCTAGTTTGACTGCTACACAGAATTCTGGGTGCAGTGAGATTAAAGTTAGGGAGTCAGTGTGTGGTCCAGTGAATATGCCTGTACATTCCCCTCATGATTATGAAATTCAATCTGTTTATGGTGGAACCTTCCTTGGGACATCTGCCCTGTCCACAAGATAAAGTTCCAGTTTTGCCCTGTAACATGGATAGTTCAGAATCCTTCCTAGAAAACTTGAAAAATGATGTTCCTGAGGTCTTGTTTGATGTTCTGGAGGTCTCCGAGTTCCTCCCAAAGGGTGCAGAACTTGTAGCAGATGTCTCCTGCCCCCCAAGTCCTTCTGAGGTGTTACCCTCTTCCGTAGGCATTGCTGCCTTGCTGGCTACCCTTTCAGCTCTGATGGAGCTTCACTCATATGTAGTCAATGATGATATTATTGTCACAGAAATTTCTGAATTTGTATCCGAGTCTTCTTTTAAAAGTCCAGTGCCTGTGACCTCCACTCATGATGATTCTCTGCCCGGTACTGGTTTTGGTCTTGTCGTGCCGGACTCTGAGGTTGGCAGTTCCCCAACATGTCCTGAGGTTTCTTCTGTGCTGGTGTACCCCAGTGTGCTCTGTGACCCAGAAAGCCCAAGTGTGCCTCGGTTACCAGCGTACTCAGATGCTTCCTCGGTGGAGACATGTTCTGATTTAGCCTGCCTGCTTGCATGCCCAGAAGTGGTCCCTGAAAGTCCTGATCTTGATGGGTGTCCTGCTAATTCTGAATCTGGAACTGTCATAGGTTCCATGGGGGTGCTTGGTAGCTCTCCATGTGAGCCTGGTGAGCGTTCTGGCTTCTTGGAATCTCTGCGGAGCTTCAAGGCGTTCTGGGAGATTCCGAAAGAAGTTTTGCTTGGTACCCTGAATACGATCAACAGCGGCTTTTGTTTTGAAAGAGACACTTCGAACAGGTTTTGTGGCAGATTTGGTATTTTCGGACGCTCCCTGGAAGGTGGTGGGTATTGTCTGGAGGGTGTCGATGGCTTCTTCTCTGGGATCCACAGTCCTGATGAGTGTTACGCTGAGACTTGTAGTGCTGATGGGCATGTTTCGGTGGCTTCTGTTTCCGATTAGGTCGGTTTTGGGTGGACTGACTCTGGAATTGGACCTTGTCGGGCTGTCCCGACCTTCATGAGTCTTCTGTTAGAGTTGTTTGAAGATATCACTTTTGAGGGTCGTCTGGAATTCGACCCTAGAAGGGGGGGTACTGTGAGAATCTGCTCAGCTGCCTGTGTAAACAGGCAGCTTTTTGACCACTGTTCAGGTCTGCATTCTGCAGGTCTCTTTAAGAGAGACTTTTTGTCTGTATTGCAGTTTGCTGCTGAGGAATTTGCATACATTCGTTATGCAAATCCCCTACCTGCCTCCTGTGATGACTGGCAGTATAAAGGTTGGGATTACCCACAGTCCTTTGCTGGTCATTCCTTCAGGGTTTGTAGTACACACTCCTAGAGAGTGTCAGCCATGCTCTTGGTTTGAAGATCAGCTTAGAGTTATTCCTGGAAACTGTGCTAGGCAGATTCCTTAAGTGCAGTTAGGATTGTTTATCTGTTTGTTTGTTCTGTTTGCTGTTGTCCTGTCCCAGCGGTGGTCAACAGGAAATGGTTCTGATCTCTGTTCTTGGAGTATAGCTGGTGCAGCGGTTGCTACCAGCTATCTCTTCTGTTCTGTCTCCTGGGATTGCGCTAGCCACTTTTCGCTAGCGCTGTGGATCCTTCTGTTCTGTCTCCTGGGATCACGCTAGCCACTTTTCGCTAGCGCTGTGGATCCTTCTGTTCTGTCTCCTGGGATCGCGCTAGCCACTTTTCGCTGGCGCCGTGGATCCTTCTGTTCTGTCTCCTGGGATCGCGCTGGCCACTTTTTGCTAGTGCTGTGGATCCTTCTGTTCTGCTACTCTGTACCTGGATCGCACTCGCTTCTCGCTAGTGCTGTGGATCCTATCTCTTGCTTGTCCCTGTTTTCATGTGTCTGTCTTGTCTGCTACGACCGCTTGCTGGAGGCTCGGTGAGGTAACCGTTAAGCAAGCGTTCGCGTCCTCTGTTTCATGTTTGTCTGTCGATGGTTAGTTAGGCGTGCTTGTCTCTATTGTGCTTATCACGTGGAGACCGCGCATAACCGCGTGCACTGTTGCGAATGAGTGCGGTGTTCGCGGTTAGCTAGCGTTTGTTATTTTCCGTATTTCCTCATTGTATGATTTGCTGTGCCTTTGCTACTCTCGTGCTCCGCCTTGCTGTAGCCTTGTGTCACGCTTGGCGATCGCACCTCTCGCGATTGCGTTCCTTCTTCGTATCTGCTGTGGTGTGTGCACAGTCGCGGGTTGGCGACTAGTTTTATGCACACACACACAATCTGTCTCTGTGCTCACTCTCAATCGCTTCTCTGGCGATTACAGTTCTTCCCTTCGTACAATTCCTGTCTGGCGTGTGTGGTAGAGCAGAGGAGCTGTTCCTCTGCACTCCACAGCTCCACCTGCCGTCAGGAATTTCCCTCTGCAGGTGCATTGCACCTACTGCTGGGTTCCTGCAAATTTATACGCTTGTAGAGGAAATCCGCCGTCTCAGCGCACGTCTGGTGCGCTGACCACGGAGACGATTCCACAATCGTTACAGCTCCCTATACATCTGGCTCGCTATACATCTGCCTAACTATACATCTGCCTACCCCTACATCTGGCTGACTATATACCTGGCTGCACATCTGACTACTTATACATCTGGCTCACTATACATCTGCCTACCTATACATCTGGCTCACTATACATCTGGCTCACTATATACCTGGCTGCACATCTGACTACCTAAAAACCTGGCTATACATCTGGCTCCCTGTATACCTGGCTATACATCTGGGTTTTATACTCACCATTGGCGTGCTGATCCCTCGTCGCAAACATTCCCTAGTGCCTTCTTCCATGTCCCTTGGCAGATTTTTCTTCTCCCTCGGCAATGACATGTCCCACGCCAATCGGCATTGATGACACCAGGGTCACACAACATCATCAACATCTCAATGCAAACACTTTTTTTAATGGAATTCAATACAATAACCTATATTGATTTCAATATAAAAAAAACCGATTACACAAAAAAAAAAAACAACAACTTGAAAATTATTTGAAATTAATTGAAGCACTTTTTGCACAGAAATCCTGGGGAAATTGAACGCCAGGGTGGCTACGGCATATCTAGAGAGCTCTCGACATCTCCAGGTGGTCCAACAAGTTTTTAATGGACTTTTTAAATATTGCCTACAATTATATGTGGTGAAAGCTTTCAGCAGCCATGCGACTTAAACGGAACCCAAGGTGAGAGACCTATCCGAGCTGCCATATTTATTTCATTTTAAACAATGCCAGGTGCTTGGCATCTTGCGTAGTCAAACGTTAGGTCAAAAGTTAAAAACCTACCTAAGGAGAGGGAAGTCTTTGGAGCCCCCACGCCATCCTCTGGTCCTCCGCCACTGCCCGGGACCCTCCTGCATACCACAAGTGAGCTCCTCTTCATGCACAAGCGGGGCTGTACTTGCACTGTAGCACTGAGCCACTTGAGCAGGCACAGTATGGCCTTGCTGGTTCTTGAACAGGAGCACAGTTGCAATTATGGAAGCTGACAAGCTTGTCCCTTTTGAGGGATACATGCTCAGCAACAGCAGACAGCATGGAAAGCCTCAGCAGGGTCCAGAGACTTCCCTTCCCTTCGATAAGAATTAAACTTTTGACCCGAGGTTCATCTCACATTAAATCAGAAACACCTGATACGCTTGCTTGTTCAGGGTCTATGGCTTAAAGTATTGGATGGAGTGGATCAGCAGGACTGCTAGGAAATGTGTATTGTTTAAAAGGGAAAAAAAAAGTCAGCCTCCATATGTCTTTCTCCTCAAATTCCCTTTAAGTTTCAAAATGGTTTACACAAATTTAGTAAAACCAGACTAGCCTAGACTTATTAAAAGCAGCACTGTTTTAAAAGCTATGGCATAGACCATGGCAAAAAAAAAAAAAAATACTTTTGCAGGAGACCATATGTGAATATATACCATTTTAAAAGAGCTTTGGATGCTGCAAGCAGCTGCGGTCAGTTTAGATCATAGTGGAAGTAGGAAACCTAAAATCTAACACAACTTACCTCCTGTAATTTCAGTACAAACCCAATTATATGTTAACAAGTTTATCATAGCACAAATTAATGTCATTTTGCAGATCCTGCCCTCTTCCTCAGGTATCGTATGTGTGAACGCCTATTAGGGCCAGTTCACACTTGCTTTAAAGTGGACCCAAACCAAACATTTTTTTAATTAAAAATATTGAGGGAGCGTTTCCACTAACGCGAATTCGCATGCGTTCCCCGCATGCAAATTCGCATAACCAATAAAAGTGAATGAGCCTGTGTCCACTTGTCAGGAAAACGGAGCGTTTTCTTGTGCAGGAAAAATCTGCTCAGCAGAGCCATCCGAATTCGGACACCGCACACACGCATGCGATTCGCATACAATGTATTTAATAGGGAAATCGCATGGTGTTTTTTCATGCGAATTTTCATGCGAATTCGCATACGATTTCGCATGGAATCAATGAAAAAGCACACAGGCACTGACATGGTTAAATTCGCACACAGCGTCATCCATGCGAAATCGTATGCGAATTCGCGGCAAAATTCGCATACAACCGCATGCGATTTCGCTCCTGCATGCGAATTCGTCCGCGGAGAATCCGCGACGATTTCCCACCGCACTAGTGGAAACGCACCCTGAGTTGTACCACTCTGACACATACAAAGATAAATAAACACTCCTTCAAACCTATGATCATTTCAGTGCATGCTTTTCACCCTTCTCTCTTCATAGCTAGGGTTATACTGGGGGCAGCCTTTAGCAATTCCTCCATTGCCGGACACCATCTACTCCACCAGTTTGCCTGAAAAATCCCGGCAATTTGAAAGGAAGGGAGGGGTTCCTCCAATAAATGTAAAATATTTTATATTTGTCATCATGCAGCTGAAAAAAGGCTGCTATTTATTATTATAATTTAGAAGATAGATTTCATTTCTGAAATCTTGTCTTTTTAATTTGGGTCCACTTTAAAAAGGTATCTGTGCGATACATTTTTAAAGCTCCTCTTAAACGAAGGAAGCGGATCCTGTTAAAAATAGGATTTGCTTCCACTTGTAAAGAACACGGATAGTACACGGATTTGTGTGCCGTGGAACGTGAGACAGGACGCAGAGTCCCAACTAAGCACATTTTCCCGGACCGGATAGGAAAATGTGTCCAATGAAAGCCTATGAGAATGGACACTGTCCATTCTTACTAGGCTAGTCGCCACATCCGCGTCACCTGTGTCGCCCACATTTGCATTGCCGCCATGATGTCATATTCACGCGTCCCATCGCTACGCCCCCCCCCCGCCTTCGGTTCTTCTAAACAGCCTGGTGGCCGGGGGATCTCCAATGGGCTGCACAAGACCAATGGGAATCCTCAGCAACACAGAGAACTCTTATTGGTTCATGTTGGACCGATGAAAATTCTGCCTGCTGCTAGGGAGAATTGGCCTGCTGCAGCCTATGGAGAGCCATGCTTCTGCTGGCCTCCGAGCTGTTGAAGGGACAGAGCGGAGGGACAGGTTAGCACCAATGCGTACGGGCAGACGAGGAAACGGTCGGGTATTTTATTGTATGAGGATGCAGAACGGACAGTACGCATCTGGCACCGTTACCGTTCAGCATACGCACAAGTGTGAACTAGCCCTAAGTTCAACTTTTTGCACGCTAATAACTTTTCTAGCAAGAGTCAACATACATACCAGTGAGACATTATCCTGCCCACCCATTGACAAAGTAGCCATGACCATAGTTTGAAAGTCAGCTCCCTGAGTGGGAGGGGCTTGCGATCTATGCTGAACACGAGTTTCTGTGTTAACATATAGACCTTAATAAATCCATTACCTATGTGATAGCAAATATATTTTGCGGGGGAAAAAATAGATGTGACATTACCAAAGGCCCATTGCATGTTTACTAGTAGACAGTTATGGATATTGTGTTAATGATGTGAGACTTTTTGCAAGCTTAGTGCTCATTCATAAAACATTCAACAGTTATGACTTTTGTAAATTGCAAATAAAAATTCCTTAGTGTGGAAAGTTTTGATGTCCTGGCATTTTATTTGGTTGTGTAGCACTGCCTGATTTAGCCTGATCCTCAAATGCTGAACATTTTTATCTTGTAGATATTGATCATTTACCTGGTCTTCCACTTAGCACCATTAAATGTAAGGCAAGATTTCAGCAGAAATGCAGTTACACTGTTATGGGAACCGCAATCACGTTGAAGGAACATTACATTTTGTATGAAAGAGGCTTTAGGAAAGAAGAATACAGAGCACAATATCCATGCTGTGACACCATAACCACAAGAAAACACAATGTCAGGAATGAAGTGACATCTTTATTTTGAACTTTTACTAATACAGAAACCTTTAGGCTATGCTCACAGTGGTGAGTTGCAGTGCCACGTAATGGCCACATTGTAACGCAGAACGTTGCACTGGGAACTGGGACCCAAGACTGAGAGGACTGACAAAACTTTATCCTATTTAAACATGGTGTCAGTAAACATTGTTCCTAGGCAGAAGAGAAAACTGCATGAGGATGTTCAAAAGGAGCAGATGCTGGGCCAGTATTGCACCTAGAGACTGAAAGCCAAATAGATCATTTCTACAGGGACGTGGCAAGGAGACGCATAATATACTGTATTAGCACTTTATGAAATTTAATAATATTAATATGAGCCTCTTACCAGGCCTGTCCTGGCTGGCCCTCCTCCTCGATCGTGCTCTCGGTTACTGAGCATGAACAGTTACAAACCTTTACAAACCATGCATGCCCAGAAAGCTTTTGGCGCTGTAGCATGAGACAAAGCTGGGTTGGAGACTTTTATTAGGCTGAAAGCGGATTAACAGAGGGGACCCTGATGGGCTAGAAGAAGCCCCAATTAAGTAAAAGTCAGCTTTTTCCCCAGGTGTGCTTTAAGGTAAAACTGAAGGGAAAAAGTCAAGATACTTAAAGGGACTCCGAGATCAATATGTAAAAAGATTTTATACATACCTGGGGCTTACTCCAGCCCCATCCGCTGCAATTGCTCCCACTCCACTGTCCTCTGCTGGCCACAGCTTTGGAAACCGGGTCCCCTCACTGACGTCAGTCGTGGCCAGCTACGTAGGAGAAGTGCGCCTTCTACGTATCTAAATAGCGGCAAACAGTGCACTTCTCCTATGCTAGACTGGCTGCGACTGACAGAAGTGTGGGAACCGGTTCCTGAAGCTGCGGCCTGTGGAGGACGGCGGCGTGGGAGCAATCGCAGCGGATGGGGCTGGAGGAAGCCCCAGGTATGTATAAAATCTCTTTAAATATTTAACTCTGCTACACTTTAAAGAGGAACTTCAGCCTAAACAAACATGCTGTCATTAAGTTACATTAGTTATAAATCAGGATGATACCATTTATTAGCTAACTAAAAAGAATAAGAATAAGCAAGCTTTCGGCCTTGCAGCCTTCGTCAGGCTTACATCCTGTTTATGGCTAACATGGTACAATACCCTACTGCTTACATTAGTTATGTTAATTAAAATAGATAGGTATAATCTCTTACCCACCCTGTTTTAAAAGAACAGGCAAATGTTTGTGATTTCATGGGGGCAGCCATCTTTTTGTTTGAAAGGAAATGAAAGGGAGCACGAGACACAGTTCCAACTGTCCTGTGTCCTGATCAGCCTTCCCAGCTGCGCGCGCTAGGCAACGAGAACAACAACATCAGAAATCCCATCATGCTTTGCACAGCATCAGGGGAAAAATGCCCGGGCAGTTTTCTTTGATGGAGTGGAGCTTAGTTTCTGTGTAGCTAAAAATGAGGCTTGGGTAAGAAAAACAAAGTTCTGATGCTGTGAAACTGTTAAACAAACACCAAGCCTTTTCAGTGCTGCTAAGCAGATTTTTAGTCTGGAGGTTCACTTTAGCTATGGAAAGCAAAGGCTCTGGATCCTATTGAGCCTTCCTTGTCCCCTTGTTCCAGTGTTGTCACGCCCGTATTCGACCAACTGATTGAATACACCTCCGTGAGCCCTCAGAAGGCTTTGGGAGCACTCCTCTCCACAAACACTCCTGAATATGGCTGGCTCTGTGATCTGCTTGCTCCAGCGCGGACAGCGCTATAACCAGAACACAGAGGGAGGAATAGGAGAGCTTTAGGATCCATTCCATAGGTAAGTATATGACTTTTTTGTTTCACTACAGAATTGTGAGTCGTACAAATGAACAGATGGCACATCCAAATCAGGAAGCTTTCCATGCAGAGGAGTTGTGAAGATTTAGGACACTGACATTTATGTCCCTCCAAATAGTACAACAAAGATAAGTTTACACACTCCAATATGTCAACGAAATAGGTGTATTGCAAATAGGAGTACAACTGTATTACAGAAATTTGCCTTCTTTAAAACAGAAGGAATTTGCGATTATTCAGATTGGAGTGAGCATATGATGTCTCCCACGAAGCATCTCTGCTGAATATACAAATCATTTCTTTGTTGTCCCTGAAAGCTAAACACACCTCCAGCGGCCACTGGAATGTAATGATGGATCAGCTTGTTAACTGGTTCCAGACCGACGCAGTTTGGCTTTGTTCACATTTAAAATCAAAATCGCTGACACCAGCGGGTTTCAATTTTTTTGCGCGATTTTTTTTTACAGCTTACCTACGCGCTGCGATTTTCTATAAAGCTCTTTTCTAAGTGCTTTTGCAGAGTGATTCTGTTTTTTCACTTCCTGATGTCAGTCAGGAAGTGAACTCTTTCACTCGGAAATGAATAAATACAATATATTTGTTCATGAAAGCTCTGGGGAAATCGCTATACAAAGCGTTTTTTCAAGCGCTTTGCGATTTCCCTATACCTTCAAATGAGGTAAATTGCCCCAAAAATGGTACAGGCAGCGCATTTGTGAGCGAATCAGAATCGAACCGCTAAGATGTGAATACTCTCATAGGGAATCATTGCACATTTTGCAAAATCGCCGGCGCTTAAAAAAGGCAAAAACGCCCTAGGTGTGAACAAGCCCTCTGAATCTATGTCCAGCAGGTGGTGTTGCCGCTCTGACTGGACGTAGATTCAAAGTCCTGACGTGTCCCTGCTGTTACCACCTATCTCGCCGCTCTGAACCCGCCGCAATTTGGTCGCTCTGCTGTCTAGAGGACGGAAGGAAGACGACACAGCTCTGTAAGCAGGTCAGGAGCCGCTTTCATTGGCTCCTGACCACGTGCTACGGAGAGCCAATCACAGTGTCTCCCATCGATAGACAGCATCAGGAGCCAATGAAAGTGGCTCCTGACCGGCTGTCAGCACTCTGCCATCATAGAGACAGCAGAGAGAAGAGCCTGCGGCGATGGGACAGCGTCGTGACCACGAGAGCGGATGGTATGTGCAGCGATTTGTTGGTAGGCTGCTTTTTACCGTGCCAGCAGTCTCTGGTCCTTAAGGGGACAGAGACTGCTGGTACGGAAGTGGTTAATTATACAGAGCCACAGTGATCCAACATGTATACAGTTTCAGACTGGTTAGTCCTCATCAGTGCATGACATGGATTAATATGGCTCTATGGGGTAGGACTTGAAACATCCAGAGTAAGATCACAGATTATCATTTTGTGGTTAAAGTATACCCTCCCTGTAATTTGCACTGAGTAAGGGGTATACACTTTAACCCTGAAATGATAATCTGTAACACAGCTGTACTCCTTCTTGCAATAAACCTGCTTGGTTGACAAACTGCAGTGCGCAGACCTATCTTCATGGTACTTTATAGGTTCTGTACACTGTATTTTTAAGTGAATGTGACAGCCGAATGCATAATTTCCTTCCTAATTCCACCGAATAAACAGAAGATGGGTAGAACTCATGCAAATAGGGAAGAGATTTCCAAGCGCCACAAGCCACAGCCTGTAACCAATGGAATGCAAAAACAGCAAAACAGCACAATGTTGATCTTCTACACAGCTTGGAGAAGTGCTAATAGTCCAAAATAGTGGGCTGTCTTTGTATCTTGCTCACTTATTGAGGTATGTTCAATAAACTGTAGCAAGGAGAATAAAGTTTGTAAAATCTTACCACACCATGAGTACAGCAGACTGCAATACATTACATGCAATGCGTTACACTTTCCTGATAGAGTGTAAAATTTTATGTAATTCTGCTTAACACAGTTAAGCCTCATCAGAGAAGGTTCTCCAGCCACCGGAGATCGCGCTGCTGGCCACAGCACGTTACCATCCACTGCTAGGACTGGAAGCGGTTGGCTGCACCGCTGATATGCGAGTCTTTTACTGCATTTTTGTAAGTAGAATATTGTTTTGCGAATAAAGCTCATCTCTTTGATAATACACTATGGAGCGCTCCATTTCTATTTAGATCTGTCCTGTTGTTTCCATTGAACGGAGCAGCGCTGTGTTTAAAGATCAAAGAAGAAAGAGCAACTGTGTGAGTGACTGTGATCCCCAGACAAGAGCGCAAGGATTTTTTTCGTACGTTTCCACTGTAGCGTGACATTTTTGCCTGCAAAAAAATTGTATAAGATTTTTTCTGCTTGGTGAAAATTTGCATGTAAATGTTTTATTATTATTATTTATATAGCGCCAACATCTTCCGCAGCGCTGTACAGAGTATATATAGTCTTGTCACTAACTTTCCCTCAAAGGAGCTCACAATCTAGTCCCTACCATAGTCATATGTCTATGTATGTATATTTTAGTCTAGGGCCAATTTTAGGGGGAAGCCAATTAACTTATCTGTATGTTATTGGGATGTGGGAGGAACCGGAGTACATGAAGGAAACCCACACAGACACAGGGAGAACATACAAACTCCTTGCAGATGTTGACCAGGCTGGGATTCAAACCAGGGACCCAGCGATGCAAGGCAAGAGCACTGACCACTACGCCACCGTGCTGTTTTATGCAAATTTCCATACACAAAAATTATTATTTATTAGTTAGATATAACATAATCTGCCTAGTAACAGCTAGTAACATAACTGCTGACAACTTCCTGTAATCATGGATGTAATGCAAATTTTCACGTGAAAACATGAAAATTAGCATTGCTATACGTTGCCTATACAAAGCATTGTACGTGAATCGTACGTGATGGCCGAAAAAATGATGCAGGACTTTAGATTTTTTTACGCGTACGAAAATTTGCATTGATTGGAAACAGCCCCATTCACTACCATTAGTTGCCAAATCAATGCGAATTTTCTGAGAGAAAAATCTGACACAAAACGCACAAGTGGAAATCTAGCCTTATAACAACTGAATGAAAGAACTTTCTGCTACATGGTGCCTATCTGGTACTTTCACAATGCCACCTCTGCCAGAAGGTGCTCTATCATGTGCCACACCAGCTTCCCTCCTCCTCTTCCAATGGCAACAATACATATCGCTCTGGTATACCTGAGTAACACATCCGTGCGGCACTTTATTCTCGTGTCACCCATGGATCAAGCTCGATCCTAACAGACAACACTTCTGTGAGAAGGGTACAGAAAAGAAAGTTTAAAAATTCAAGATTTTCCTGTGTAGGAGCTGAAAAAGTGTTATTCACCTGACACACTCTATACATTGTGGACCCTTTCACACTTGGGCGGTGCGGTAAATTTACTGCACCATACCCCCGGGCAATGAAAGTCTTTGGGGGAGTTCACACTTCTTACGTTGCGGTACTCTGCACCAGAAGTGCCCTATCTAACGCACATCCAACTTACGTTGCCTTGCGGCTACTGAGGTGATCTGCTATGGACCGGAAGTCATGTAAGTCTATGGTAACGTGTCTTTAAAAAACCCACCGTAGCTTTCAGCGTTGCACATGCGTGCAAGTGTATTATAGAAATACACTTCCATGCACATCATCAATTGCCCAGCAGGATTTGAGCGTCACTTCCTGTTGGCTGGATACCAGACAGAGATTACCGCATACTAGCGCGATAATCCCTGAAGGCCTGGTTTTGGCGGTGCGGTGCCCGGGCTGCACCGCAACACTGCCACTAAACTGCAGAGTGAAGCCGGCCTCAAGTGTACCTGAGATGAATGTAGCAAAGGAAAATTGGCCCTAGACTACGATACATACACTACACCAGTGATCTGCAAACAAGTCCCACAATGCATTGCAGGAGTCTAACAGCCACAGTCATGATTAATTAAGGCAAATGCATTGTGGGACTTGTAGTTCCGTAACAGCTGGAGAGCCAAGTTTGCAGATCACTGGTCTACACCATACATACATAGACTTATGACTATGGTAGGGATTAGATTGTAAGCCCCTCTGAGGGACAAAGACAGGTAAAAAGACAAGACAATATACTCTGTACAGCACTGCGGAGGATATCAGCGCCACATAAATACTAAATCATAATACTTACCTCGGACTTCTTCCAGTCCCCTGTAGTCCATGAGCTCCCCCAATGTCTTTCCGGTCCCATCCTTAGTACCGCTCCCGTAGCATTCTGCGCAGTTTGTGAGACTTGTAACTGCGCTTGGGCAAACCCTCCCGGCTACGGGAGCATGATGAATGAGGCGCACAGCCTGGAACAGCGCATGTGCAGTGGCCCACATCCCAGCTATATTGCGGACATCACAGCAGCACAGTGCAGTGGCCCAGGACACCAAGGGAGCCAATGGAATAAAATAGGCTGGAGAAAGCCCCAGGTAAGTAAAAACCCTTTACTTTAAACCTCAGATATAAAATAATTTAGTTTATGTTTACGGCTATAGATACAACTGTATAGCTTATCAGATTCTTTTCACTTCAGGTTTGCTAAAGTTTTTAAGTAAGAAATAATCTACAAGTTGGAGATAGTGTACACACTTTTATTAGTGAAATGGCCCATTAGTTGCCTAGACCTGTAGGTAAGGGTGACATTGCCAAATGCATGTTGCAGGTATGATTCCCTTGGGCAACATCGCTGGGCTAGGGTGCACACATGCGTGTCAGCTGTATAGCTGATGATGCGCTGTGTTGCTATCGTGGGGGGGTGGACGAGTGGCGCGTGCGTGATGTCCTGTGACGGGTGGGGGACTGGCGCAAACAATGGGATCAACGTTGCTGGCGTTGAGTAGATTCATCCGGCAGATCGCTCATTTGTTGGGCACCAGCTACTGTACACATGCCTTATTGTAAGCTGAAGCTGTCGTTATCACCAACCTCAGCCGACTTAAATCAGGCGTGTGTGCTAGGCTTAAAACAAGAGACAACAGACAAGGGAAGAAGGATGGCCACAACAGATCGACAGCCCCCCTAAAAAAAAGGAGACAGCTGTGCATTTGGAAGGTGGTGGATAAGCCACATTGATGCACGCAACACGTTTCTTGGCCCCGTTGATGTGTCTAGCTAACAACCCATGGTAAGCCCTTCCGCACATTTGTTTCTGATCAGAGATCCACACATATCTGAGGCTCGCTGCCATTTCCGCCTGAAGTCACATTACAATCCCGTGTAATTAATGGCATTCTCTCTTCTGTAATGCTGGAGCGGGCTGTGAGCAGAGGAGGTTAGCAGCATTCCTGCCGTCACTATCCCACGCTCGTAGTAAATCCAGATTAGACGAGCCCTGAGCTCGGCAATAATAGCATTAGAAGACAAAGGCAGATGCGCTGCGCCTGACTTCCTCTCCTCCTGAGTGACGCGGAAGACGAGCACTTCTCGTGTCTTGAGGACACCAGTTGTTGTTCAGTGAGCGGCAGCCCCACCCCTGGGCGTCCGCTGGGAAGTGGAGGGGAGACAGAGACATGCATGAGAGGAGAGGATACCTGCACAGAGCAGAGCAGCAGCTGCATCATGCAGAGGCGGCCCCGCAGGCTGTGGCTGCTGCTGCTCCTCTATTCAGCGCTCATGCTGCTGCTGCTCTCGCTGCTCTTACATGATGGCTGGTGGACGGTCAGAAGGAGCCGGGCTGCACAGGATTATGACTGGGGACATTCCTCTCGCCGGCTCTGCCCGTCGCTGGACGTCCCTATGTGGAGGGAGGAGGATGCTGAGGATGGCGGGGTGGCCTCCCCGCAGCCCCGGACCCATGTGTACCTCCATGCCACCTGGCGGAGCGGCTCCTCCTTCCTGGGAGAGCTCTTCAACCAGCACCCGGGGGTCTTCTACTTGTACGAGCCGGCCTGGCACATGTGGCAGTCACTGTACCCGGGGGATGCAGAAAGTCTGCAGGGGGCGCTACGGGACTTGCTCCGCTCGCTGTACCGCTGTGACTTCTCTGCCCTGGAGCTCTACGCGGGGGACAACATGACCACGGCGGGCATCTTTGGCTGGAAAAGCAATAAGGTGATTTGCAGCGCCCCCTTCTGCCGATTACGGTGGAACTCTAGCTCTACGGCAGGGGGACCGCGGAACAAGGTTGGCCTTATCCAGCCTGAGGACTGTGAGAAACATTGCCCAGCCCGGCCCCTACGGGACCTCGAGAGGGAGTGCCGCAGCTACCCAGTGGTTGTAATAAAGGATGTGCGGTTACTGGAGATATCAGCCCTACGGCCGCTGATGCTGGATCCAGAGCTCAATCTGCATGTTATTCAGCTTTTCCGGGACCCTCGTGCAGTGCAGAATTCCAGACTCCGATCCAAGCGCTCTCTGTTGCGTGAGAGTTTGCAGGTTCTGCGGAGCCGCTTACGCAGCGGAGACATGGCCAGTAGAGCCCAACAGCAGCAGCAGCTGCACCGCGGGGGCGCAGACTATCTGCTGAGTGGCTCCTTGGAGGTGATCTGTCAGGACTGGCTGAGGGATCTTTTATTAATCCGTGGGAAGGGGCCACCCTGGCTACGCCACCGCTACCTCAAGGTCCGCTATGAAGACTTGGTACTAGCCCCTCGAGAGGAGCTGAGTCGTCTTCTGCGCTTCTCTGGGCTACCAGCTGTGCCTGAGTTGGATGACTTTGTGCTGAACATGACTCGAGGCTCCAGCTACTCCTCGGATAAGCCCTTTGTGGTGTCTTCCCGAAATGCCAAGGAGGCAGTGAGTGCCTGGAGAGAGAGGCTGAACAGAGAGCAGGTCCGCAGAGTGGAGGAGGCATGTAGTGAGGCCATGCAGGTTCTTTCATACCAGCTTCAGGCTGATGACTGACTTATCTGATCTTAAAGATCATGTCTTCAATCATTTCAATTGAAATACAGCATTTTGGACATAAGGAAGAGTCTGTAACAAAACTATTTTCAGCGATTTTATTTGAACTTTGCTTTTGTGTAGTCTGTTGAGGACCTATGTCAAGTTCTGTTATACATACTTTACTCAGTGCATAAGGAACTTTATTTTATCAGGTCATTTCCTGGACTTGATTTCCCACTCTCATTTGTGAAATTGAAATCAGAGTATTGAAATATAGCATGAGTCCGTTTTGTATCTTTGTAGGGTGTGGCCCTGGAGGCATGTTTTATAGAGATAAGAAAATATGGTCTCAAGATGCAAAGAAAAGATTGTACTATTTTATTGTTGTGTGGTTCATCCTGCATTTTGCAGGATGGTTGATGAAGTTAAGGTAAATTATTTAGGATAGGCAGAAAATAGGGTCAGTGAACAGTTAATTCAGGCCTAACAATGTTACAACAGCATTTTCTGAATGAAGCTGTTTTTTTCTTTTAGGTTGCCCTTAAATTTACCTTTTGTATCTATTTACCATGATCATTACTTTTTAAAGAAAACCTGTAACAGAAAAAAAGTTTCTCTGGGAGGTACTTACCTCAGGAGGGGGAAGCCTCTGGATCCTATGGAGGCTTCCCCCGTTATCTTCTGTCCCATGGTGGTCTCGCTGGGCCCCTCCGAATGGCGGCCATGTAAATATTTACCTTCCCCGGCTCCAGCGCAGGCGCAGTAGTGGCACTTGGTGGAAACAGCCGATCCCAGTCGGGTCCTCTCTACTGCACAGGCATCTTGCGCCTGCGCAGTAGAGAGGACCCGACTGGGATCGGCTGTTTCTGTCTGATCCCAAGTCGAGAGCCGCTACTGCGTCTGCTCTGGAGCCGGGATAGGTAAATATTGCAGGCGCTGCTACAATTTGTCAGGCTGTGGCTTTGGAGGACCCCAGCGAGACTACTGTGGGACAGAGGAGGATGGGGGAAGCCTCGATAGGATCCAGAGGCTTCTCCCTCCTGAGGTAAGAACCCCCAGGGGTCCATTTTTTTATTACAGGTAATACCGATGTGAAAATGAATTAAGGAGATAAACAATTATATCTATCTACCTACTCCTAAAAATGACTTTTGATATATGCCAGTTTTACATTATGTTTAAATCTACTTCTTTATTTGTAATTTTTCATTGTCTCTCTCTGCTCATTGACACAGTCTGTGAATTACGCAACAACTAAAATCTGTAGGCCCATACATACGCCTGACTCAAGTCGGCTGAGGTAGCTGATAATTAGGCATGTGTACAGAGGATGTCCAACCCGTGACCGTTTGCACCACTCCCCTCCTCACCATGTGACATCACACACATGCCACTCCGTCATGTCCTCCTTCCCCCAAATGACAATTCAGTGTGTTGTCAGCTACACAGGTGACATGAGTCTGTAAGCTGAGCACAGGAATGTCGCCCAAGGGGATCGGGTTCTGATCACTGACGGACGACATCAACAGTTTGGTTTGAACTATTGACTCTTATCTGTTCCCTGCTCTCAGAAGCTGCCCTCCTGAGAGAAATGAGGTATATGGCTGTAATTCCTTATCAGTGAGGCATGCTGTAGTCCAGTCTTGGACTGGGAGGTGGAAAAACTGAGGAAATCTACTTGCTGGCCAAACAGTACTAATCATGTGTTGCTGCTCAGATTGAAAACTTGCCACAGGTTTCTATGGGAAGTGATAACGCATGGTTATTGCTGTTTGACCAGCAGATGGATTGCCTCAGCTTTTCCACCTCCCAGTCCAACACTGCTCTAGTCCTACTGATTCCCAACTGGAGAGAAACTGTCACTTGCATATCTGAATGTTGAAGTGACACTGAAGTGAAAACTTTGTATGTGTAGTACTGATAATAGAACATTAGTAGCAAATAAAATAGTCTAAATTTTTAGATACATAGCTTTTTTTTATAACATTGCATAATTCTGTCATATTTGCAATTACAAGCCACACTCTGTATTTTAAAATATAAAACAAGCAGAGCTAATGACCCTTTCAACTTCCCTGCAGTAAAAATATTATCTAAATCTGTCTCTGACTTTCTTTGACGCATAAGTGCTCCAGAAAACAGCAACTGAGAGCTCAGATAGGCTATTTGCATAGATAACAACTGAAGTTTCTTAACTCTTCCTGTACTGGAAACAATAGGAGACTCATATTTGTGCTACTATTGTTCTATTTCTTAGCTGTACTATACATACAATTCATTATCTCATACGTTTATTTTTCTATTTCCTTTAAAGCAGAACTGAAGTTCATTTTAAAACACACTGTTTCACTTACCTGGGGCTTCTGCAAGCCCCCAGCAGCCGTCCTGCCCCGCGCCGGTCCTCCCAAGATTCTCTGTTCGCCCGTCACCAGCTACTTTTGGTTTTGCCGCCGTGCCACTGTGCCTGCGCGGCTCTGGCCATGCCTATCCTTCTCGTTCCAGTCCGCAATAGCGTTATTGCAGATAGGAACACGTAGAAAGGATACGCTTGGCAGGGCTGCGCAGGCCTTGACTTACAAGTCAAGCAACGTAGTGGCGGCAGGAGAACAGAGGATCGTGGCGGACAGGACGGCTGCTGGGGGCTTGCAGAAGCCCCAGGTAAGTGAAACTGTTTGTTTAAAAATGAACTTCAGTTTCGCTTTAAAGTGAACCTGTACTGAGTAAAATTATGTAAAATAAACACATGAGGTAACTTCAAATGAACATTACATAGTTACCTTGCCATCTGTTCCTCTTAGAAGCTCACCATTTTCTTCTGACAATAATCCCTTCCACTTCTGACAATATTTTGTCAGATCTGAAATATATCAGTTGCTGTCAGTTATAGCTGAGATTAAAACTGATGTACCAGGTAAATGTCCATGTTTCCTTACGGCTCAAGTGGGCGATGTTACAGTTTAACAGTGTGCTGACCAGAAAGCTGGTATGGGTAATGGCCATTTTCAAAATGGAGGACGGAAAATTCCCTTGTTCACAGTGAACAAACAGGACGCGGGAGAGAAGAAAGACACTGAGAAGTAAACTACATGGAAGGTAAGTATGACTTGTGTATGCTTATTTTGACTTTTAATTTTCAGTTCAGGTTTTCTTTAAAGGGATACTGTAGGGGGTCGGGGGAAAAGGAGCTGAACTTACCCGGGGCTTCTAATGGTCCCCCGCAGACATCCTGTGTTGGCGCAGCCACTCACCGATGCTCCGGCCCCGCCTCCAGTTCACTTCTGGCACGCCTGTGTCCTCGCTCCCGCTGATGTCACCAGGAGTGTACTGCGCAGGCACAGACCATACTGGGCTTGTGCTATACACTCCTGATGACATCAGCGGGATCGAGGACACGGCAACGCAGGCGCAGTGGTTTTCAGACTTCAAAGTTTGAAATTCCAGAAGTGAACCGGAGGCAGGGCCGGAGCATCGGTGAGTGGCTGCGCCAACACAGGATGTCTGCGGGGGACCGCTAGAAGCCCCGGGTAAGTTCAACTCATTTTCCCCTGCCCCCCCTACAGTATCCCTTTAAGTCTTTCTTGCAGAGTAAAAAAAAGGAACACAGCCTAATTATTTGTATGCTTGGCACTGTACATACTAATGTTTATCTCATCTGTTTATTTCCAACTCGGTATTGCTTTAAGCGTCTACTTCTCCTTCAAGGAACGCTGAAAGTATTTTTTTGTCAAGCTAGAATGCGTTGTTAAGCTACAATATATTTATTTTGTTCTTTATCATAAGACTTTGGTTGTACTGTTCTATTTAAAATAAAACTACATTTCATTTTTAGTTGTGATCCAGAACTTGTACAGGCTTTTATGTTTGGTGGGCTTATTCAGAGTCACAGTTGGTAGTGTTGGTGTTTGAATTCAGTATACTGAACTTGCAAACCCAAATGATCCCAAAAACCACACTGCAGCACCTGACCAAATAGACAGGGTCACGGAGAGTTCACTTTCTTGTGGAAGGAGGAAGCATGGAATTCATGTGAACCCCCCCTGTGACCCTGTCCACTTGCTCAGGTGCTGAAGTGTTGTTTTTGGGATGTTTTTCAAGTTCACTACAGGTGACACACATCAACCAATATGAATTAAAGTTTCTGTCCACTATAAAGCCTGGTAGACACTAGGCCTGAAAAATAAATCGATTTAAACCGAAATTGCGATCAGCAAGATCACAATTTTGGAATCATCAAAGTGGCGATTTCTGCAATTACGTAATTTCCGCATGGGGGAAGTTTGGAGAACTTCAAACTTCCCCCAAGTCCTGACGTATGCAGCTCGCAGCATCGGCGGCGTTGGAATACCTTCCGCACGAGTCCAACGCTGTCCGTTCTCTATCGGCTCTTGTGCAGAGCATACTTCCTGGTTCCGAAGAATGCCGTGCATCTGAGTCTGCAGGAGGAGGAGTGTATATATTGGCATTGCTGGACTCGTGCTGGAAGGTATGTACAGCACTGCTGCGGCATGGGGGCACAGAAAGAGGCAGCAAGCACAGAGAGACACAGAGGTTAGTGCAAAGAGACACAGGGGGCATAGAAAGACACAGAAGGGGCAGAGAAAGAGACAGAGAGAGACCCAGAGGGGAGACCGAGAGAGACACAGAGGGGCCAAAGAGAGACAAAGGGGACAGAGAGAGACAAAGGAGGCACAGAGGGGGAACAAACAGGCACAGAGGGGGAACAAAGCTTGATTTGAAGGAAATCAGAATTGAATTGAAATCGTGATTTTGAACATAAATCACTCAAATAAATTTTTTCCTAAAATCGTTCAGGCCTAGTAGACACATCCAATTTTTCTTGGCCACTTTTGCCACCTCCATGTAGTGTGAAGGCTTACCTACACAATCTGTTCATGATATTCAAAATCTGTTGGCCTTCATACTACATGGAGGTGGTAAAACGGGCCAATCAAAATTGGATGTGTGTACCAGCCTTAACACTAAAGGTGCCCATACATCACTCGATTTTGTAGGCCAGTTGACCTTCTAGTTTCCTAATTTTATTAAATTGGATAATTGATGCTGCTACATAGCAGCTCCAATTGATTTCCTTTAGGGAAATTTCATATACAGCATGTCCTTTATAAAGCCCGCCGCCCGAAGTACAAGAATTGATAGGAACACTATTCTTACCTTGAGAATGTAAACAGCTGTAACAGGGGGTCAAACCCTCTCCCACTCTAGAGTTTTATCAATTTTGGACAAGAATTGGAATTTAGAAATACATTATAATCTAATTACAGTAAACTCTGACATAGTAAACATTCTGGTATAGTAAACTAAGTGCCCAGGTCATGGGAAAGCCCCATTATAAGTTTATGGAAAGAACACCTGGTATAGTAAATCCTGATATAATAGAATTTCTGTTATAGTAAACCTGTATTTTGGCCCCTTCAGTATTGGGCAATAGTGAAAAGTTGGTGGGCAAATAGTCGTATGTCAGTTGGAGACTCATGAGCCGTGGTCTTGCTCGCTATCTGCCCACTATGGGCCTGTATGGATTACCTCAAAAGCACCAGCCTGTAATGCTGGGAATACACGGTTCGTTTAAACCTTCGTTTCGATTGTGCCTTTTGTCCTTTTCGATCCCGAAATAATCGGTCATACGGTTAATATAACCACCCACGGTTTCGTTTTTTTTTTCGATTCTGATGGTTTCGTTTTTCCAATGATCGAAGGCTGCAAAGAAACGAAACGAAAATCCCTTTTTACAGGGACGGACTAGCATAAACGAATATATAATCGATCTGAACAGCCATCAAGCCTACCAATGGCTCGATTAGATGGATAAAGAGAGATAATATCAAACATGTTCGATCACTAGTCGTTCGTTTTTGGGGTCTATTAATCGAAACTATAATGAGATTATGACTATTTTCACATACGTTTTCAACACTCGATTCGTTTACCGAACGAATCGAAGGTTTAAACGAAGGCAAAAACGAACCGTGTATTCCCAGCATAAGACCTATGCTTCCTGTATAAGCTGCTGCCTAATTACTGAGAAAATTGCCTGTCATCTGTGACTTGCTTGTGCATGGCTGCAATGTATTATCCAGGCTGCACAGCATGTGGGCAGAGGAGCACACTATCAGTACTGTACCTGCATTAACCGGTGAGACCTATGCTTCCTGTGCAAGCTGTTGTGTGATTATTGCATGTAAATCCCTAGCGAAGACACTGTCTGCTGGCTTGCTGAAGCACTAAAAAGAAAAAAAGACTCCCAATCACTGACTAAATTAAGATACAGTGCTATAGTATTCTTTATGTACTTGAGTATGACCATTTCTGATATAGAAAACTTCTGATATAGTAAATCACTTTTCCCTGGAGTTTACTATAAAGTGATTCTACTGTAATAAGTGCCCATTCACACCAGAAGTGCTTTTCTGAGCATTTTGCGATTGATTAGCGTTTTTTAAAATCGATCACATTCACTTGCGGAAAACTTGCGGAAAAAATGCAGTGATCGCAAAATCGCGATTTTTGCCGCGATTTTAATGAAAGTAAATGAGAGCGATTTTAAAAAATGCAAATTAATTGCAAAACGCTCAGAAAAGCGCTTCTAGTGTGAATGAGCCCTGAGACGGTAAACCTTTACATTTAAATAGATGTAAATGAATTTCAGCATTTCTACTAACAATAAAATAACATTTGGTTTTTCATGTACATGTAATTTCACATTCAAATGTTTGTCACGGAAGATGAAGGATCAGCACTGTAATGTTGCCAGTGATGGGTGATTGTGTTCTCTGAACAAACAAAACAAGGGAGGGTCATCTTGACTTCTTCTGATACACATACGTAGTAAAAGAGTCTTTCATGAAAAGTAAAACTAGGACTCATGCCTTGGAAAAACTGTGTTTTCTGCAACTTAGCAATACAGTACAGCCTTGACTCTGTACAGTCACCTGAGGGATGGCATCTGACCTCTGTCAGGACAGTGCTAGTACAGGCTTACGAAGCTTAACTCTCCCACATTTGCTTCTTAGCAGAGTTTAAAGAAAATCTGTAACGAAAAAAGTATCAAGGCTTTCCCCGTCCTCCTGTGTTCCACGGTGGCGGCGATAAAGCTCCCCGAACAGCAAGGATGTAAATATTTACCTTCCCGGCTCAAGCGCAGGCGCAGTATCGGCTCTCCACTCGGAGATAGGCGGAAATAGCCGATTGCTGTCGGGCCACTCTACTGCGCAGGTGCAAGTCTCCTGCGCAGTAGAGCGGACCCGACGGAGATCGGCTATTTTCGCCTATCTCCATGGGGGAGCCGCAACAGCACCCCCACTGGAGCCAGAAAAGGTAAATATTGCACAGCCTGACAAATTGTCGGCTGTGCATTCCGTGGGCTGCAGCGAGAACGCCTTGGGACACACAGAAGCCTCGAGTACCCCCCCAGGGGAACTTTTTTCGTTACAGAATCTCTTTAAACACCACTGACAGGAATTTTCATATCTCTATATATCTTTAGACATCCAGTTCCTGATTAAGGCTAGGTCCACACTTGTCTGCTCAGGATCGGATCCGTTTTTCTAAACCTTTTCTCACCTGGGTCCCCCGTCCCTGCTCCACCCCCAGCCAGCTTGCGCAAAACTTGTTAAAATGTATAGCGGCAGCGAGCGGGAAGCTTACCTTCTTCCTCTGCTCGCCGCTTGACTTCCTGCAATGCCGCCTTCTATACTTCGGAGGGCGGCATTGCAGGAAGTGATGCGGCGAGCGAAGGAAGTGGAGAGAAGGTAAGCTCCCCGCTCGCTGCATACCTTACATTTTAACAAGTTTCGCACAAATAGCTGGAGGGGGAGCGGGGCAGGGGGACCCAGGTGAGGAGGGGCACCCGCCGACCGCTGTCACTTCCGTCCTGGCTGCTACCCCCTCCAGCATGGCGGCACCCTCCCCACCCACAGGCTGTGACACGGAAACGGATCCGTTTCTGTGTCCAAAACTGCCTGTGTAGAGGGAGGGTTCAACTTATCCAGAAGCCGTCTCTGGAGTTCATCCCTAGTGTTGAGTACCAAAATAAATGGCAATTCACAAAGTTTAGAGCATTCGGATAGGCCCTGTTCACATTGCACAAAAACCGGAGCGTTAAGAGGAGTGTAGATGCGTATCTGTGGACGGATGCAATACATTTCAATGGGAAAATTCACATTGGTATTTTAAAACGGATCCGCTTCCTACGTTCCGCTAAACTGATCGAACGTTCCCGACCTGTACCATTTTCACGGAACTGACACGGACCTGAACGCTGAACATATGCAATGTATCTCAATGGAAAACGGACAATACTGATCCCATTGGCTAGAAAACGTACCTGAATCGTTCCTAAAAGATTACTTCCTGTTTTGATTTTCTCTACTTCCGGGGCACAGATCAATGCACACCATGCAAGACACAGCAGGTTCCAGGCTGTCTGTCTGCTGCATAGGCACACTGCAACATAGGCCCAGCAACATAGGCCCATTGCAAGCCACATCACCCATCCAGAACTACAACTCAATAGATAAAAACAACTACTGAAACATCCCCCTCTCCAACCCCACCCTGACTAACCCCTTTCCCTTGCCCACTGTCCATTTTCCATACGTTTTCATTCATACTGTACCGGAACAGAACGTATGCGAAAAGCTTGTAAAATGTGAACAAAACGTATGAAAACGTATTGAACGGAACCGAGAACGGATCCGTTTTGTCGGATCTGTCCCGGATCAGGTACAATGTGAACTAGGCCTTAGGCCTGGTTCACACATAAATCTGTACATTTCTGTTCCTGTCCTGTCAGTTTTGCATCAGTTTTCTATCAGTTTTACCTGACAGGATTGGAACGCCTTTTATGTGTAAACACACCCATAGAAAACTGATGCAAAACTGATGCAAAACTGACAAGACAGGACTGGAAAGAATGATACACAGATGCAGATCTAAAGGGACGCTGGACATACCTTGTACCAGTACTTTTGTATGCTGCCACAAGCTGCACTTGCAAAGGAAAGGCTCATGTTTTAGGCAGACCAGGCCAGAAGTGGGAGAACATCACTGTAGCGGAACGCAGCTTGCTGCAAAGATCTACTCCACAGCTGATTAGACTTCTAGAATTAGACCAAACAGGTCTCAGTGAATTGCTATGCAGTTCTTCAATAAATTACCAAATTATTATTGCATGTGTGAAAATCTGGAATCTGTGTGTAACGATCGGTGTAACACAGAGAGGATCTGATTACCGGTGATCTGCAGTATCACCGAGAATACAGATATATACCCGATTATTGATGATCTGCAGTATCACCGATAATCAGATATATCTCTAACCTTTGGACACCTGAGTAATATGAGTGTTTGGTGCAACAGTAATACTTTGAGGAGAGCCTCCGTATAGAGGGTGCAAGGCAGTAAGAGATACTGCCCAAAGAACAGGCTCCTTCCAAAGGCCTGAGGCTCCCCAAGGGGAGGAGTCATGCTGAGAGTGGGAAGGACCAGAGTGTGAGTGACACCAATGGTGGAGTGTCACTGACAGATCTGTAAACTATCTCTAAACAGAAGAGATAGTTCTCAAGGTCGGACAAGCCAGGTCGGCAACAGACAGACAGATCAGATACAGAGGGAAGAGACTGATACGGAATCCTAAGGCAAGCAAAGTTTGGCAACGGAGAATCAGAAGCGAAGTACCAAATCAGAGATCAGAAGAGAGGTCAGGAAAAGCAGAAGGTCATAACAAATAATCAACAATTGTCTAGTCTAAAGGTGTGAGCTCCTTGATCATCAACACCCTGGAACAAGTCTGAAGATATAACAGGATGGTAAAGCTAATTCCTAGTCTTGGGGGTGCGCTCCATAGTCATCAACACCCTGGAACTAGTCTGAAGAATAACACAGATAATATACAGTATTCCTAATCTGGGGTGTGAGGTCCGTGATCATCAACACCCTGGAACTGGTCTAGAGAATAACACAAATGATATACAGAATTCATAATCTGAGGTGTGAGGTCCTTGGTCATCAACACCCAGGAACTGGTCTAGAGAATAACACAGAATCTGACAAAAAGGTCTGAGTGCTTCCACGTAGTGATCGCAACGGCAGACAACCAGAGAATGACCAGCACCCAGTATATATAGTAAGGCGCTCTCCAGCGCCTCCCCTTAGTGCTGGACCAATAGGAAGTGGTGGAATTGTCAGCTGACCGGCTTGGTCAGCTGACTCCCTTCTGGCTGTCATAAAAGCACTGCCTTTCAGCGCGTGCGCGCGTCCTTCTGAACCTGTGTGGACTATCAGTCCCAGCCACACCAGACCTGTGCTGTAAACCATCCGCTGTGCTGAGCGCGGAACCAGCCGCACCGCTATCAGAGCATGCGGCGGTTCCTCCGCGTTCAGCCATACTGCCAGATGTAGGCCTATGCATGCAAACCGCCGCGTCGGACGCGGAATCCGCCGCTAGAGCGAGAAGGCGGCGATGGAACGCAAGGAAGAAGGTATGTATCCCGCCGCCGCTGCTGCCCGCTGCCCACACACATTCACTAGCTGGAGGGGGGCGCAGAGGGGAGAGCCCCGAGGTGAGGGAGAGGGGGGAACTTCCCCTCTCCCCGCCGACTGTGGGCAAGGCTTTCCCCTCATGCTGCCACCCCTCCAGCCCCCAAAAAACGGCCCCGAGCGGGCCCCAGGGGGGGGGGGCGGGCCCCCCCGCGGGCGCAGGCGCTGCAGGGCCTATTGTTACGCCCCTGTATGTGATGATGATGATATGTACGGTAATATGCAGAACCTAGCAGCCATATTGTTTCATTGTGTGTCATATGTGTACGACTGAAGGAAGCTGCTACTTTGAGTTGCTACCTTCAGGCAAGGAAATGGCTCATTAGGCCACTAGCCAGTCACCTTTGATCTGCTGTGAAATACTGTCTCAGATATGTACTATTGTCACCTGGCTCAAATAAGCTGCTAATGTGATGGTCTGTGAAACTACATTTGCATTCAGTGCCTCTGGGTACAGGTAATTACATAACAACTTCCGCCTTTTGTCCTGCATCCTGCAAAGTTGTTGCATTGCTTTTTAACTTTGTGTATATGTAAACAAGCCCAAAATACAATCCAGACTAAATGAGGCTAGACAGTTGGAAGCTAATGCTACGTACACACATGCGACAACGATCGTTCGTTGAGGACGACGAACGAACTTTTAATTGATGAAAGAACGACCTAAGTAAAGTTAGTTTTAAAAGGTGTGTAACGATCTGATCGTTAGAACGAACGTTACATCACGTAAAGCAACTATTGCGCCTGCGCATAAAAATGAGAAGTTTCATGGAGAAATTGTGAAATGCGCATGTCAAGCCTAGTACGAACGACCGTTTCCAACGATGTACTACTTTTGCAAACGATCGTCGTTGGTTAAAATCCGCCGAGACAGAACTTTCTTTTGGAGCGATTTGGCTCGTTCGTCGTTTGCCTTAATAGTCGTTGGTTCGTTTTTTGTAACGATCGTCGTTGGTAAAGATCGGGGAACGATCGTTACAAACGACTATAGTCGCATGTGTGTACGCACCTTAACACAGGAACGTTTGAAGTTTACATATGACAACCTGCTGGAAGAGTTTTGAAATCTCTGAAAGATCAAAAGTGGGACAGGAAAAACCTTTGAAGTTTGCATATCACAGGATATGACAAGCATTCTGTGCAAACCTTCGGAGGCGGGTTGGGCTTTTACCCCCAGGCCCCAAATGGGCCTATAAGAACCCGCACAGGTCCTTCACAACTGATAGCTCCTCGGAGATAGCAAAGACGCTAGAGCTGCCCCGACTACTGGTCGGAAGCTGCGCTCTCCCGCAAACAACGCTCTGTATATGCTGGTAACGTTTATTTCCCTTTTATTTTTCCACCCTGTCTTGTGTGCACCTTTGTAACTTTTATTTTGTCATTTTTACTTTTGTTTTTGTAAATCTTTTGTATATATTATTTTCTGCATTGTTCCACTTTTTTCTGGAATATTAAATCGTTATTTAATAAGTTTGACTTCTGCTGTACTAAGCTAACGCTCATAGCCTAGAAGCAGTGGCGTAGCAATAGGGGTTGCAGAGGTAGCAACCGCATCGGGGCCCTTGGGCCATTGGGGCCCCATGGGGCCCTTCCTAAACCAAAGTAAAAGCTGTTTTTTGGTCCTCTGGTGGTAATAATCACTTCTATAGAGGCTTTGAATGGTAGTAATCATAAACACACGGTTCCCCATCCCCTTCTTGCACCTCTAATACTGTAGATGACCTTGGCAGGTTTTGTTGCGCCGTATCAAGTGTTATGTATAGAGTGCTTGGGGGGGGGGCCCAATGTTAAACTCGCACCGGGGCCCCGAGCTCCATAGCTACGCCACTGCCTAGAAGAGTCTGCAAACAAAGTCAGTGCCTGATTGTGCCTTGCTACTGTACGATTGTACTGTGTGTGTGTGTGCATGGCGTTTCCGTATTCGCCCTAAAGCGCAAAGCTGACCCGAATAACAAAACGCAGATTGCGTGCAGATTACTCGACAGCAGAGTGGAAGTGTGTTTGGGGGGTCACAGCCTCGTGTTTGCTCGACTAAGGCTGCTTCCCCTCTCAATCTGGTCAAACCCACAGTTGGGAACCGTATCTGCAGGCTTGCCGCGGGGCCGGTTCCTGACACCTTCCTCCAATGGGATGCAGACTACCAGGCTTTCAGATAATACAGAATGTAGCTGTGATGATTTGCTCAGCTGCCTGTGCAGGCAGGCAGCTTTTTGACCATTGTTTTGATTTGCATGCTGCAGGACTCTGGAAAGAAGAGCTTCTGTCAGTTTTGCAGCTTGTGCTTGCAGAGGAATTTGCATACGTTGTCATGCAAATTGCCTGGCCACATTCATTGGAGGCGTGTACTATAAGTACTATGTCTTTCCCACAATGCTTCGCTGTTCATAAGGATTTCGTCCTATGTAACACTCCTGGTGGGGTGTCAGCCTTGCTCTCTGTTTGAACATCAGCTTAGAGTAATTCCTGAATCTGCGCTAGGCAGATTTCCCTAGTGCAGATAGGATTGTATTATCTGTATTGCCTGTTCTGTCTTGTCTTGCCTGTTGCCATTGTCCTGTCCCTATGGTGGTTGACAGGAAATGGTTCTGATCTCTGTTCTTAGAGTATAGCTGGTGCAGCGGTTGCTACCAGCTATCTCTTCTGTTCTGTCTCCTGGGATCGCACTAGCTACTTTTTGCTCGCGCTGGGGATCCTTCTGTTCTGTCTCCTGGGATCGCGCTAGCTACTTTTCGCTAGCGCTGGGGATCCTTCTGTTCTGTCTCCTGGGATCGCGCTAGCTACTTTTCGCTAGCGCTGGGGATCCTTCTGTTCTGCTACTCTGTACCTGGATCGCGCTAGCCACTTTTCGCCAGTGCTGTGGATCCTATCTCTCGCTTGTCCCTGTTTTCGTGTGTCTGTCTAGTCTGCTACGCTTGCTGGAGGCTCGGGAGGTAACCGTTAAGCAAGCGCTCGCGTCCTCTGTTTCAAGTTTGTCTGTTAATGGTTAGGTAGGCGTGCTTGTCTCTATTGTGCTTATCACGTGGAGACCGCGCATAACCGCGTGCACTGTTGCGAATGAGTGCGGTGTTCGCGGTTAGCTAGCGTTTGTTATTTTCCGTATCTCCTCATTGTATTATTTACTGTGCCTTTGATACCCTCGTATTCTGTCCTGATCTGCCTTGTGTCACGTCTGGCGATCGCACCTCTCGCGATCGCGTTCCTATTTCATATCTGCTGTTGTGTGTGTGCGGTCGCGGGGTGGCGACTGGATTGGCGCACACACATACAACCTGTCCCTTTGCTCGTTCGCAATCGCCTCTCTTGCGATTGCGTTCTGCGCTTCGTACAATTCCTGTCTGGCATTTGTGGAGGTACAGAGGATTGGTTCCTCTGCACTCCCCAGCGCCATCTGCCGACAGGAATTTCCCTCTACAGGTGTGTAGCACCTTTTGCTGGGTGCCTGCAATTACACGCTTGTGGAGGATTTCCGCCGTGTCAGCGCACGCGTTGTGCGCTGATCACGGAGAAAGTTCCACAATCGTTACAGTATGAACAGCCCAACCCAAAACCCCAGTGTAGACAGAATTTCCGATTTGTACGATTTTGTCGAATATGGCTCTTGTACCTTTAAGAGATTTAAAAAACTTAAACCTGAATCAGCAGACGAATTTTTGGCTGAGTGTACAAAACTGTTAGCGAACCCTGAATTCCAATGCACCCCAGTGTCTACCTGGGCCCCCCAAATGGTTTACATTCTGTTGGGGGGCGAAATGTCAATGTGGGCTTATGATGTGTTAGATCATACCACCCTGAGTCAAAGACACCTGGAATTCTTGGCCTTTTTAATTCACAATTGGCTGAGATTACTTCAATTACCATACCCCCTTAACGAGTTGTTGTCAGCAGCTCAATCAGCTGTTCCATCTACTCTTTCATCCATAAAGCAGCCATCCAAAGCCTCTAAGTCTAAACGTAAAAGATCTAGGAAGGCTTCCCAGCGGAAAGATCCGTTGCCCCTAGCAACCACAAATAAAGAGGTTATTTCTGTCAAGTCTGAAATGGGCAAAACCATGTAGTACAGGATCTTCTCAAAAAATTAGCATATTGTGATAAAGTTCATTATTTTCTGTAATGTACTGATAAACATTAGACTTTCATAAATTTTAGATTCAAATACACACAACTAAAGTAGTTCAAGCCTTTTATTGTTTTAATATTGATGATTTTGGCATACAGCTCATGAAAACCCAAAATTCCTATCTCAAAAAATTAGCATATTTTATCCGACAAAGAAAAGTGTTTTTAAAACAAAAAAAGTCAACCTTCAAATAATTATGTTCAGTTATGCACTCAATACTTGGTCGGAAATCCTTTTGCAGAAATGACTGCTTCAATGTGGCGTGGCATGGAGGCAATCAGCCTGTGGTACTGCTCAGGTGTTATGGAGGTCCAGGATGCTTCGATAGCTGCCTTAAGCTCATCCAGAGTGTTGGGTCTTGCGTCTCTCAACTTTCTCTTCACAATATCCCACAGATTCTCTATGGGGTTCAGGTCAGGAGAGTTGGCAGGCCAATTGAGCACAGTAATACCATGGTCAGTAAACCATTTACCAGTGGTTTTGGCACTGTGAGCAGGTGCCAGGTCGTGCTGAAAAATGAAATCTTCATCTCCATAAAGCTTTTCAGCAGATGGAAGCATGAACCCACTTTTGAACCAGAAACAGCGGCAGAAGCGCCTGACCTGGGCTACAGAGAAGCAGCACTGGACTGTTGCTCAGTGGTCCAAAGTACTTTTTTCGGATGAAAGCAACTTTTACATGTCATTCGGAAATCAAGGTGCCAGGGTCTGGAGGAAGACTGGGGAGAGGGAAATGCCAAAATGCCTGAAGTCCAGTGTCAAGTACCCACAGTCAGTGATGGTCTGTGGTGCCATGTCAGCTGCTGGTGTTGGTCCACTGTGTTTTATCAAGGGCAGGGTCAATGCAGCTAGCTATCAGGAGATTTTGGAGCACTTCATGCTTCCATTGCTGAAAAGCTTTATGAAGATGAAGATTTCATTTTTCAGCACGACCTGGCACCTGCTCACAGTGCCAAAACCACTGGTAAATGGTTTACTGACCATGGTATTACTGTGCTCAATTGGCCTGCCAACTCTCCTGACCTGAACCCCATAGAGAATCTGTGGGATATTGTGAAGAGAAAGTTGAGAGACGCAAGACCCAACACTCTGGATGAGCTTAAGGCCGCTATCGAAGCATCCTGGGCCTCCATAACACCTGAGTAGTGCCACAGGCTGATTGCCTCCATGCCACGCCGCATTGAAGCAGTCATTTCTGCAAAAGGATTCCCGACCAAGTATTGAGTGCATAACTGAACATAATTATTTGAAGGTTGACTTTTTTTTTGTTTTAATTTATTGGTCAGATAAAATATGCTAATTTTTTGAGATAGGAATTTTGGGTTTTCATGAGCTGTATGCCAAAATCATCAATATTAAAACAATAAAAGGCTTGAACTACTTCAGTTGTGTGTAATGAATCTAAAATATATGAAAGTCTAATGTTTATCAGTACATTACAGAAAATAATGAACTTTATCACAATATGCTAATTTTTTGAGAAGATCCTGTATGATAATGATGTTTATAATGCATCTGCTGATCAGTTTCCAGGTTTTTTGCCCCAATCCAAAGCTTATGTGGATCCTGCTATAGGTAGGATCGCACACTACATTAAAGCAGTTAAAAAATCTGTTCTTGTTCCTGAACTCCACCCCTATGGAGATTATTTGGATACTGGCCTGTTTGAACCCCCATTGCTTCCTGGGATATTGGGGCCTTGCTGGAAGAATTCGATTTTGATTGGAAAGCCTTTTGCGATTTTTACATCGCAAAAAGCGAAGATGTCTTGAATGCTTGTCTCGATTCTATGTACCTTCTGATTGATTCCGATGAATGCGACAAGGATGATGTGGATCTGGTGATCTATGTATGGCAAACGATTTTGGATGAGTTGCACACACACCAACCAATTGATTCCAATAAAGAGACATCGTTGTCGGATGATTGTTCCTGCCTTTCTGGGGTAGAGCATGAGAGTCTTGACTTTGTGCAATCTGAAATGAATGAGTATGCCGCTGTGGTTGGTTCCTGTGCGAATCCTAAAGGATTCTCTCCTGACAATGTGCAGTTTGAATCTGTGCGATCTGATGCCTGTTTCTCGGATGTTCCTGCAGATTGTGATCGGCATGAGTCTGCCGGTTTCCTCAAGGATGTGTGGGATCCTTTGTCAGTTAGAAACAGATCTTTGAGATCTTCCGTCTGTGACCCTGCTATGGGGAAAATTTCTCGACTATGCAGCGTCAAAAGTAAAATTTTTATGCCTAATAAAGTTTATCCTGTTGATGTCGCCATTTCTTCTGCAAATGAGTCTCTGTCTCACCCTGTTCACACCTGTAAGGGCCCGTTGCCTGGGGACAGTTGCTCCAGTGTTTCGGTCCTAGATGCCTTGCTGTCTGCTCCGCAGATCGCGGAGGTTTGCGCTATAGAAGCGTCAGTTTCACAACCTAAAGTGAATTTTAATTCGCAGGTTTTGCGTTCTGATTCCTCGGATTCGACATTGTTAGCCAAATCTAAGAGTGAGACAGCGCTTCGGTTTTGCGAATCTGATGCTGAACCTTCTTTGCCTTGTTCAGAGACGCTTTCTCTGAATCTGCCCTGTACCATGAATAAAAACATGATCTCCACTTGCACTGACATTTGTGAGTCCCTTTCTTGTTTTGAGAAAAATGCTGATTCTGCACCCTGTACTCTGGATGAGTTAATATTGCCTTGTACAATGTCTCCTGCAGTGCCCCTAGAGGCTCGTCTAGGTATTGCTGCTATACTCACCTGTTTTTCTGCCGTTTTGGAGTTGCAAGCTAGTTTGACTGCTACGCAGAATTCGGGGTGCAGTGAGATTAAAGTTGGGGAGTCAGTGTGTGTTCTAGTAGATATTCCTGTACATTCCGCTCATGATGATGAGATCCAGTCTCAGTTTATAGTGAAACCTTCCCTGGGACATTTGCCCTGTCCACAAAATAAAGTTCTAGTTTTGCCCTGTAACATGGATAGTTCAGAATCCTTCTCAGAAAACTTGAAAAATTATGTTCCTGAAGTTTTGTCTGATGTTCTGGAGGTCTCCGAGTTCCTCCCAAAGGGAGCAGAACTTGTAGGAGATGTCTCCTGCCCCCCAAGTCCTTCTGAGGTGTTGCCCACTTCAGTAGGCATTGCTGTTGTGCTGACTACCTTTGCAGCTCTGGTGGAGCTTCACTCATATGTAGTCAATGATGATATTGCAGTCACAGAAATTTCTGAATTTGAGTCCGAGTCTCTTTTGAAAGTTCAGTGCTTGAGACCATTGCTCGGGATGATTCTCTGCCCGGTCCTGGTTTTGTTTTCCTCGTGTCGGACTCTGAGGTTGGCAGTTCCCCGACATGTCCTGAGGTTTCTCCTGTGCTGGTGTACCCCAGTGTGCTCTGTGACCCAGAAAGCCCAAGTGTGCCTCGGTTACCAGCGTACTCAGATGCTTCCTCGGTGGAGACATGCTCTGATATGGCCTGCCTGCTTGCATGCCCAGAAGTGGTCCCTGAAAGTCTTGATCTTGATGGGGGTCCTCGTAATTCTGAATCCGGAATTGTCATTGGTTCCATGGGGGTTCTTGATAATTCTTTATGTGAGCCTGGTGATTGTTCTGCCCTCTTGGGATCTCTGTGGAGCTTCAAAAGGTTCTGGGAGATTCCGGGAGAAATTTTGCTTGGTACCCTGGATAAGATCAACGGTGGCTTTTGTGTTGTAAGGGACACTTCGAACAGGTATTGTGGCAGGTTTGGTATTTTCGGACGCTCCTTGGAAGGTGGTGGGTATTGTCTGGAGGGTGTCGATGGCTTCTTCTCTGGCGTTCACAGTCCTGATGGGTGTTATACTGAGACTGGTCGTACTGATGGGCATGTTTCGGTGGCTTCTGTTTCCGATGAGGTCGGTTTCGGGTGGACTGACTCTGGAATTGGACCTTGTCGGGCTGTCCTGACCTTCATGAGTCTTCAGTTTGAGTCTGTTGCTAATAGCAGTTTTGAGGGTCGTCTGGAATTCGACCCTGGAAGGGGGGGGGGGGGGGTACTGTGATGATTTGCTCAGCTGCCTGTGCAGGCAGCCAGATTTTTGACCATTGTTTTGATTTGCATGCTGCAGGACTCTGGAAAGAAGAGCTTCTGTCAGTTTTGCAGCTTGTGCTTGCAGAGGAATTTGCATACGTTGTCATGCAAATTGCCTGGCCACATTCATTGGAGGCGTGTACTATAAGTACTATGTCTTTCCCACAATGCTTCGCTGTTCATAAGGATTTCGTCCTATGTAACACTCCTGGTGGGGTGTCAGCCTTGCTCTCTGTTTGAACATCAGCTTAGAGTAATTCCTGAATCTGCGCTAGGCAGATTTCCCTAGTGCAGTTAGGATTGTATTATCTGTATTGCCTGTTCTGTCTTGTCTTGCCTGTTGCCATTGTCCTGTCCCTATGGTGGTTGACAGGAAATGGTTCTGATCTCTGTTCTTGGAGTATAGCTGGTGCAGCGGTTGCTACCAGCTATCTCTTCTGTTCTGTCTCCTGGGATCGCACTAGCTACTTTTTGCTAGCGCTGGGGATCCTTCTGTTCTGTCTCCTGGGATCGCGCTAGCTACTTTTCGCTAGCGCTGGGGATCCTTCTGTTCTGTCTCCTGGGATCGCGCTAGCTACTTTTCGCTAGCGCTGGGGATCCTTCTGTTCTGCTACTCTGTACCTGGATCGCGCTAGCCACTTTTCGCCAGTGCTGTGGATCCTATCTCTCGCTTGTCCCTGTTTTCGTGTGTCTGTCTAGTCTGCTACGCTTGCTGGAGGCTCGGTGAGGTAACCGTTAAGCAAGCGTTCGCGTCCTCTGTTTCATGTTTGTCTGTTAATGGTTAGGTAGGCGTGCTTGTCTCTATTGTGCTTATCACGTGGAGACCGCGCATAACCGCGTGCACTGTTGCGAATGAGTGCGGTGTTCGCGGTTAGCTAGCGTTTGTTATTTTCCGTATCTCCTCATTGTATTATTTACTGTGCCTTTGATACCCTCGTATTCTATTCTGTTCTGCCTTGTGTCACGTCTGGCGATCGCACCTCTCGCGATCGCGTTCCTATTTCATATCTGCTGTTGTGTGTGCGCGGTCGCGGGGTGGCGACTGGATTGGCGCACACACATACAACCTGTCCCTTTGCTCGTTCGCAATCGCCTCTCTTGCGATTGCGTTCTGCGCTTCGTACAATTCCTGTCTGGCATTTGTGGAGGTACAGAGGATTGGTTCCTCTGCACTCCCCAGCGCCATCTGCCGACAGGAATTTCCCTCTACAGGTGCGTAGCACCTTTTGCTGGGTGCCTGCAATTACACGCTTGTGGAGGATTTCCGCCGTGTCAGCGCATGCGTTGTGCGCTGATCACGGAGAAAGTTCCACAATCATTACAGTAGCGTAGCAGTCTACAAAGCAGTAGATCCCTCAAGCTCTGAAATAAAGAAAAATCAAGAATTTAAGTTTTCTAAAAAAATAAATAAAAAAAAGCAGTATGAATTTTGCAATGTTCAATTCAGTGAGTACAGGGACCTCAGACTAGATAATAAAATTGACAGAAATAAATCCACTTAGAAATATTTTTTTTTAAAGACAAAACATGTTAAAAAGTGAACAGTATCTGGTTCTGCATTATATTCGCATCGCGTAGACCCAAGATCATGTACCCTTAGTACAATAAAGGGTATTGCAAAGGTTTCCGCTTTAAAATATTAGTTTGCTCAGGTTATCTAAATCGGGAAAACAGTGAAGGTGATTTCCTGACTTACAGAAGTCACAGAAACGAAAGTGTATTTTTGGTATTGGTGTTATACTGAAAGTTTAAGAGGGTGGTATGCAAATCACATAGAAAAAAAACAATTATATCTGCATACATCATGTAAATTATTAATAGTGGGAGATTTTTCAGTGAAGTCACTGATTATTGTACAGAATACCATTTCTTTATTATACTGTAATGTAAAAAGAATACATTGTTTAGTGTAGCTGGTAATAAAGTTTCTCTGGTAACAGAAATCAGATAGCATTGTTTTCCACATAGTCACCTGAACTGTATTAACAGACAAAAAGAAGGATCAATGTGTGCTCAACCAAGCAGCACCACCTGACTCCTACTGGCTGCACAGTTTGTGCAAATGTTAATTTGCTTGACAGAATAGGCAGGGTCTTGAACTAACTGAACTAACACACTGCTATGCCTTGAACACTAATAATCTGCAATTGTAAGATACTGGTTTGATTATTTGCTGAAACTTTGATGCAGAAATCACTATATGCAGGCCCGGATTTACATTATAGGAGCCTATAGGCACAAATGTCTGGACACCCTAGTCTCCACCATCCATGAACCTACAAACCCCAACCGAACTGCACCGCAAGTGTGCTCCCTGCCCCAGCTGTCACTTCTCCCTTACTTCCCTTTCCCATAAGTAGCTACATGTGCCCCTGACTGGAGGGAGTTCTCGCGTCAGTGGAATGCCAGGAGCAGGGTAGATAACCTCTCATTTACGCTCTCATCAGGACTTGCATAGGGAAGGAGGGAGGGAGGATCTGCGGGAGGGGAGTGAGCTGCCTTTCCATCATCAGTGGCCTGTAGGCACGTGCCTACAGTGCCTTATGGTAAATCCGGCCCTGACTATATGAGTTTCCTCTCTCTTCTGACTGACCCTGATTCTTCTTTCTTGTAGCCTCTGTTTGGAATTGGAACTGGTCTCTAAAATGTATTCCTAAACTCACATCTGAATGTTCTGTAAAGCCTGAATTTGAATTCCACAAAAAGACTACGGGAAGACCAGGGTCTGGCAGGAGGATGGAGGTCACAGCAATTTGTCCATCACATTTTCTGCATAAGGTGAAAACTATTTCTAATACTAGGCTATTGCATTTCAGCCTAGTCACATGGAAAGCAATACAGTACTGTACAATTTCTGTGACTACTTTTTTGCACCAATTAATAGATTGGAATCTCAGCGACCTACAGCTGTCTGCTTACTTTCAGTCAGTCTAAAACACTCCCTCTTCATACAAATGGGGAGGGAGGGGAGGGGCATGGGCGTGGTTAGAAATCATGGGGCCAGACAAAGTCTAGGTCGGGCCCCCCCCAAATATATAAAGGTTCCTTTGTGCTCCCCTCCCAAATTTTACGTAGCCAGATAGCGTACATTTTAAAAAGGCATCTATTTAAAAGGGCGCAGAATAGTAGAATATCGATAAATTGACAGATATTCTACTACATTCATATAGCAAAATATACAGTAAGTAACATTTACCGATATTTTACTGTAATCTAACCTCTCCCTACTCTCACACAGAACCCTTCGTTGTGGGTGCCTAACCCTTAACCCCCCCTGGTGGTGGCGAACCTTTAACCCCACCCCCTTAAATAACCTGCTGGTTGGCACAAAACCTTAAATCCCCAACCCCCACCCACCCCTGGGCAACTAACCTTAACGCCTCGCTCCTAATCTCTACACCACCCAACCTTAACTCCGATTTCTGTATCTACTATGATAGTGGATGCCAGGAAACTTTGTAGGTGCGATCTGCATAGTGGGTGACTCGCCACTTGCACCCTTTTCAACTACTCCGGCCAGAGATGCTCCCCAGTATTTAGTAGCTCTCCAATAATGATAGTGGCCCTTAGTATAAGTAGCCCCAAGTATAGGTAGCCAGAGGGCTCCCAGTATAGGAACTACCCCAGCATTTGTAGTTAGTGGCAGCCCCCTTATTATAAGTAACCAGAGGGACATCCCAGTATAGGTATAAGTAGCTACCCTCCCCCCCAAGTATAGGTAGCCAGAGGGCCCCAAGTATAGTAACTGCCCCAGCATATGTAGTTAGTGGCAGCCCCCTTATTACAAGGGACACCCCAGTATAGGTATAAGTAGCTACCCTCCCCCCAGTAACGGTAGCCCCCAATATAGGTAACCACAGTGCCACCATTTAGGTAGTCCTTAGTATAGATAGCCACAAAGGCCCCATATAGGTAGCCACAGTGCCTCTAGTATGGGAAGCCACCTCTGTATAGGTAGCCATAAGGCCCCCTCTATATAAGTAACTGGAATTAGCACTCCCTAAGTATAGCTAGCCAGAAGGACCTCCCAGTACGGGTAGCCAGACGTAACCCACTCCCATGCAGAGTAGCGGCAGTGGAACATATCTGAGAGCAGCGATTCACCTCTCTAGGCTCCACCAACAATCTTCCTTCTCCAGGCATCCCCATCTCTATGATTGGAGTGCCCTCTCTTCTTGTAACGTTATGAGAGAGGGAGCTGCAGTCATAAAGGCGGGGACACCTGGAGACTAGATCACTGGTGGAGCCTGCAGAGGTGAGTCATTGCTCTCATATGCTTCAATGCCGCTACTCTGCACCTCAAGGGGGCCAGTCTCAAGTCTCCTCGAGGCCTGCCACAGACTCCCATAACGGGCACTAACTCCAGACCCCCACTATGATGCCTATCATGACTGTTTATTTTTAGAAGGGAAATACGGTAGTTTTTTTTGTTTGTTTGTTTTTTTTGTGCAAAAGCTGCAATGTTTTTTTTTTTTTTTTGCGAACATTCTTATGTACATTCAATTAAAAATAGTACTGTGTTCGATGCATATAAAATAAATGTCTGAACTTGGGATTTAAAGGACACCTGAACTGACACCAAAAATTCTAAACTACACATTAGAATGAATGTATTATTTGGTCCCCCCAGTGGCGTTGCTAGTGATCATGGGGCCCCATAGCAAAACTTTCATGGGGCCCTCAGATAGAGGCACTCTTAAACAATTGGTCAATTTACATTCATATGCAATCAACACCGCATATAGTTTATTGGCACTGAGACAAAGCCAGAGGGTGGAGGAACACAAGAAAGTAATTAGTGAATGCATTAAGTACCACCTGGGCCCCCTCTGCTCCAGGGCCCCATAGCAGCTGCTATGGCTATTGCTACACCCCTGGGTCCCCCTGCACACCAAGTATACGTTGGTTGCTCCTCTCTTTCCCCCACACATGGGGGGGGGGGATGCAAGAGGGGCCTGAAATCTTCCCTACACTCTTGTAAAGACAAGGGGTTCATTTTGAGTTATGGGATGTATTATTATTATTATTGATTTATAAAGCGTTAACATATTCCGTGGTGCTGTACAAAGTAAGAAACAAACATGGGGTACATAATAATACAGACAATAGTATACAGCAATATACGAAATACAGAGTTGATACAAAATACAGAATCGGTACAAAATACAGAATTGGTAATTACAGCGACAAAATTAATATGAATAAATGTGTAACAAAAGCCAACACACAAAAAGGGTGAGAGAGCCCTGCCCTTGCAAGCTTACAATCTAATGCTGCATACACACTTGAGATAACAGTCTTTGGAAAATGAAAGATCACAGACCAATTTTACCCCATTCCATGCAGTATGAGAGCCATACTCTACACAGTCTATTCTATGGAGCTGAACTCCCCATCAGATAAAATCTTTGCAAGATGCTGCACACACAGATGCCCGTACACACTCAAAAGATCATTATCTGCAAAAGATCTGTTCCTGCAAAAGATCCATTCCATGCAAAATGCATTATAGTCTATGAGATCTGCAGATCATCATACACACTTGGTTTAACAGACTTCATCTGCATATCTGGCAATCATCTGCAGATCTGAAAATCCACCCTGTTGAATCTGATCTGCAGATGATCTGCAGATGATTGTCTGTTAAACCAAGTGTGTATGATGATCTGCAGATCTCATAGACTATAATGCATTTTGCATGGAATGGATCTTTTGCAGGAACAGATCTTTTGCAGATAATGATCTTTTGAGTGTGTACGGGCATCTTTGTGTGCAGCATCCTGCAAAGATTTTATTTGTTGGGGAGTGCAGCTCCATAGAATAGACTGTGTAGGTCTGGCTCTCATACTACATGGAAGGGGGTAAAATTGGTCTGTGATATTGCCTTTTCCAAAGACTTTTATCTCAAGTGTGTATGAAGCATAAAAAAATAGGGAGGGAAACAAGAGGTGGGGTAGTATACAATATTCATACCTAGAGGCAGGATGTTTTAGGTTATTTACTAGGAAGTACAACTTGGCCAGAGGTCAAAAGGGGAACTGGCCTAAGGTAGAGCGTATGCTTACCGGAAAAAGTGAGTTTTGAGAACACGTTTAAAGATATCAAAGGTTGGAGAGGGTAGACATAGCTCCCCCCTAATGTGGAGACAGATCTGGGGAAAAGGGGTGACTTCTGGTGAAATCTGTTGTCTCCTTTAATAATGAGGCTTTCAGATATCCTTCGCATCCCTAGGATGAAATAAATATAGTGGTAAATCTGGCATATGTCCCCATGCACTGTGTGTACACTAGTGTATGCTTTCCAATATTTCTTTGGCGTCTCCTTCAGCGATCAGCCAATACGATGTGTTTTGATTCCAGTAGCATCTTTAAAAGAAATTTCCACAGCAGGATAGGCAAACGCTGGGGGGATTACAGCTGCCCAGAATCCCCCCTCAGACCAGGGCCGTTGCAGTGTCTGGGGACAGGCACAAGTTGAGACACCAGAATGTCTGCAGGTATCCTGCAGCTCACAGCACTGCCCCCTTTCTTTCCCCACTACAGTTGACTTTGGATGTAGCAGCAGCATGTGTACAGAGTATGGAGCAGCTCTGGGGAACTTAACAGAGTCAGGTATGAGCACAGCCTGTGCCCTGCTGTGTGAATGCTTCACTTTTCCCTTCATTACCAATGTCGGCTGTCCTCATTATTATCTGTATCCAAACTGCTCCTGATCGATCCCATTGCCGATCGGGAGCAGATCGGACATTTAGGGAATAATTATCAGATCCTGTCAGTCGGACTGGAAATTGCATTATGTGTACCCAGTATGATGTGCTACCATATTATTATACTGTATTGTGTGTGGCTGAGGGAGACCTTTCAGGAATCTCCCCCTTGAAAATTCTGGGTTTGCCCCTGAGGATACTGATACTGCTGGGGTATCCATCCCCCTCCTGTCTTCCTAGAGCTGTACATACTGCTTGGCTGGGGGTTGAGCAGCACATCTTTACAGTGCATGTCACTTAGCTGCCATGTGATGTGGTATATAAAAAGGTCCACCAGCTCACAACGTGCAGTTTCGTAAAAGAAAAATGAAAGTTAAACGGCTGATACATTAGCCTCTGTCACCGCAGACACCACACAGGCAGCAGGTAACAGGAAGGAAGAAGCTCTCACATGAACATTCACTTTAGTTGCTGTGTATTACTGCCCAGCTAGCACATATACACGGTCTACATTACTGCACGTAGAAAACAAAGTGCACAGCTGTACCTTTTTTGGAAGGATAACATGTGGAACATGTATAGCTCACGCCAAGGTCTCAGATAGCTTCTGTTTTTAGCCCTGAACTTGAGTATATATGTCTAGGTAAATGTGCAAAGAAATTTGTTATATGCTGATCACACCAAAAATAGTTTTGTGGACTGTACTGACCAATTTATGTGTGGGATTGCTAAATAGTAATTTAACTAACCTTTTCAATGGAACCTGAACTGAAAATAGATTTATGAGAAAATGAATTGTGTGTGTAGTACTAATAGTAGATAGAACTCTGATAACAGAATAGTTTCTTATATTTTTTATTTAAAATATGATTCTTCGCGTTACACCTGCAGGTGATCGGTGCCCTCGCCATGTCTCTGCGATCCTACTGTCCCAGCCACAATATCTCCCCCTATGCTGCTATTGCAGCAAGGAAGGCCGCAATAGCAGCATAGGGGGCGATATTGTGGCTGGGAACGTGAAGAATCATTCACGTCCCCAGCCTGTCGGGTCCTGCCGGCGAAACCGGAAGTGGTCGCCGGCGGGGACGGTAGGATCGCAGAGACACGGCGAGGGCACCGATCAGCTGCAGGGGGCTAAGGGAAGTCCCAGGTGAGTAAAACTCATTTTTTTGGGGAGACTTAAGTGCCTCTTTAAGTGAGCAGAATATGGAGGCCATATGTATTTCCTTTTAAACAATACCAGTTGCATGGCAGCCCTGCTCATCTATTTGGCTGCAGTAGTGGTTGAATCACACACCAGAAACGTCCCTCTAAGCTAGGGATGTCAAACCGGTCCTTCGAGGGCCGAGGTCCTCACACATTTTTGACACAGCTCAAATTAATTGATGGGTCTGAATCAGGAAAGGTGGGGCTCATCAGGTAGAACACATTCCTCTCTTTTTCAGTCCATCCAAAACACTGGCATGGATCTCGCCCTCCAGGCCTGGAGTTTGACACCTGTGCTCTAAGCGTACATGTTACACTTAAGGTAGCCATACACTGGTCGATTTGCCATCAGATTCGACCAACAGATAGATCCCTCTCTGATCGAATCTAATCAGAGAGGGATCGCATGGCTACCTTTACAGCAAACAGATTGTGAACCGATTTCAGCCTGAAACCGTTCACAATCTGTGGTGGTGGTGCTGCCGCCGCTCCCCCCCCTCCCCCCGCATACATTACCTGCTCCGCCGGCACGACTGCCCCCGGTCAACGCTGCTCCGTCTCCGCTCTGGTCTCCGGCCCCGGCATGCTTAACTTCTTCCTGCCCGGCAGGAAGTTTAAACACAGTCGAGCGCCCTCTACTGTTTAAACTTCCTGCCGGGCAGGAAGAAGTGAAGACCCGGAGACCAGCGCGGAGACGGATCAGCGGTGACCGGGGTGAGTCGCGCCGGCGGAGCAGGTAATGTATTGCCGCTCTATTGCGTCGGTCGTCGGGCACTCGAACGCCGCTAGCGATGCGTTCCCAACCCGCGGGCGATCGACGGTAATTTTCCGCACGGAGCGATCGACGGGATCGGACGAAATAGATCTAAATTCGGCGGGAACGATGTGACAACAGATTCGATCCCAGTGATCGAATCTGCTGTTGATCTGGCGGGAATCGGCCTAGTGTATGGCCAGCTTTAGAGTGATGTCATGTAAACAAACCTAAGGTTGCCATCTTGTGGCCAAAAAGTAAAACTACATCTACATAAAAAATAAATAAAATAAACATATATTTACATAAAAAAATTACTATTTACATCCCACCCTCCCAAAAATACCCAAATAAAATGTTTAATAATAATAAAAAAAACATTACAATAAAAAAAACCACAAATATTTACCTAAGGGTCTAAACTTTTTAAATATCTATGTAAATAGGAAATATTTCTATTTTTTTTTCTATTATAAGCTTGTAAATAGTGATGGATGCAAAACGGAAAAAAATGCACATAAAATATTGTCATACATTGTGATAGGGACATAATTTAAATGGTGTAATAACCGGGACAAATGGGCAAATACAATACGTGGGTTTTAATTATGGAGGCATGTATTATTTTAAAACTATAATGGCCGAAATCTGAGAAATAATGAATTGTTTCAGTTTTTTTCTTATTCTTACTGTTAAAATGCATTTACAGTAAGGTAGCTCTTAGCAAAATGTACCATCCAAAGAAAGCCTAATTGGTGGCATGAAAAAACACGGTGTAGATCAGTTCATTGTGATAAGTAGTGATTGTAGGCTAATGAATGGGAGGTGAACATTGCTCGGATGCATAAAGTGAAAACGACTGAGGGCTGAAGTGGTTAAAATGAAATAAATATGGCAGCCTCCATATCACTCTCATTACAGCTATCCTTTAAGGCTACTTGTGCCCTTAACCTATGTAGGTGGGACAGGTGGGAAGGATATGTTGAGGAGGTAATGTGTATTGACCCCCAAGTTGGTGTGAAATGTCTATGTGACTGGGTCTGCAGATGGTTTTCATATATGTATACGGTCGCATAGTTGTTTTCCCCTCACAGTTCTCACTTGTCTTTAACAAAAAAAAAGGCAAGCAGCCAAAAATTTGGTATTTTAAGCCTCCGTCTGCTTTCATAATATACAGACTTTCTTTGTGATGAGCACAAAATTATTCTATACACCATTCCTTGAGGCATTTTATGTTAAAGTAAGTGCATATTTAGTTTAAATGCCTATCACCTAAGCCTGAGGATTTGGCAGCTACATGCTTAAAGTGGGCCTGAAGTTCTGCAGACCCAGAACCAAAAAAATGTATTTATACTGTATGTGCATACATTATATGCAGGACTCTTTGTGTAATGTATTTCCTGGGATTGCTGTATACATAATGTGTTATATTTTATCTCAATGTATATTTCATAAAAAGTGCTGTTCATCTGTGTGCTATGTGCATTTCCCTTGCTATACATGTATACAAGCTGGGTTAATAAAGGCATCCCAGCTCTCAAAACATCAACACTGCAGTGGACATAGCATAAGTGAGCCAGTAATGCTGGATAGATTAAAATGTACTGAATGAGAATCGGAAAATCGTAGTTGTTAGGTGATTGTGATTTTGCGTTTCCGAGTGTGAACGAGGCCTAAGGGACAGCTGTACTGATGCTAGGTTTTTGACAAGACGATCACAAATAATTGTCTCATATGAGGGAAAACTTGTCTGTAGGAGGAAACTTTTTTTTTTTTTTTTTAAATCTTTTTTTTATAAGAAGGGCCTGGAAATGGTTACAAAAATCCATTGTCACTATAGTTACATACACATGCTCGAATAAACTTGGCAGAGATAGACCACCTTGGGTGATAATCTAGTGTTTATACAGCAAGAGCCTTCATCCCACAATGTCACCTAAAGATACAGCATGTCACCCCTTCACCCACCATAACCAGCTGCCTCATGTGCCCCGTGTTGTCTCTCCTCTCCCATCAATAGCATCAAAACATGATGCTAGCCAGTAGGCTAGCAACGCTTTTGCACAGCTTTCGGACCTGTTTACTGTTTCTTCAGGAATAGGGTCCAGATCTTTGCCAAGCAACAGTCCTCATGTGTACAAGGCTTTATGTGACAGTGAGCTCAGGAGATTTTTCCTTTGAGACTGTTTGGCTAGCATACAGAGCAGGGAGTCTATGTAGATAACAACTGCAATGAACTTAAAGTGGTCTAACACCCAGCATTTTAACTTTGCTTTAAAAGATTGCTTACAGCTTATAAACTATTATGCCAGATTTTTTTTTAGCAGAAATTCACTGAATGGATTAAACATGACATTATAGCTCTGCGTTTAGCTAGAAATCCTCCTCCGTGCTTGCTTGTTAAGTTACAAATGTATCTATTTACAAAGTAATAAACAAACACTGCTCTGAGAGAACAAAGAGGGCTTCCCCGGCAGGCTTTGGATTCCTAGTTAAATCCAACACTTAAATGTCATGTTTAACCCATTCAGTGAATTTCTGCTTAAAAAAAATCTGGCATAATAGTTTGTAAGCTGTAAGCAATCTTTTAAAGCAAAGTTGTAATGCTGGGTGTTAAACCGCTTTAAGCAGCAAAATCATGTTTTCTCCCTGTACATCTTTCGGAATGAAGAAGATGTGACAAGAATGCAATATGGCTGCTTCCACTAATAACTAAGCTGCACTTTTGTTGGGTTTGGGAACTGTGATTTGACATAGATGGCATCATTTTGGGACAATGGCAGGTAGGATAGCTAGCTATGTGGTCAGTAAGGGGATGGGAGTTTTTGTATGTTGTACCAAACTGTAATTCCACTATAACCTTATAGTTATTTCAACTTAGATATCCAATTCTCAGTTTTATAAAGGTACTGTAAGTTTCAATTAAAGAGTAAAATAAACAACAAAAACATCAAATAGTCCAGCTGTAAGTGAAGGGGTATAAAGGAAGAACACACAGAATAAAGGAGTTAACATGGTTAATGTTAAGCCCACGTTATTTTGTTTGAAATTGACACCTTGGAATTATGTATTCTTCAAGATTATTTTCAATAGACTTTATGAGAAGATGTGAAATGTTTAACTGGTGATGCACCTTTAAAGAGACTCTGTAACAAATTTTTCAGCCTTAGTTCTTCTATCCTATAAGTTCCTATGCCTGTTCTAATCTGCTCTGGCTTACTGCAGTCTTTCCTAACTGCACTGTCTCTGTAATAAATCAATGTATCTTTCCTCTGTCCTGTTTGTCGGGCTAAGGCTTGATTGTGTGGAATGTGCAGGGCTGCTTGTGATTGGTAGAAGCGATACACACCCTCTGCAGGCCTCCTGCACACTCTGAATGACTCACACACTATGCTTAGATGAGCCTATTAGAAGCTGGTTAGTTTGTTTGTAAACACTGCCTAAAACTGTTAATTACAAGCCAGGATTGCAGCAGAGAGTGGCAGAAACAGCACAGAGGGGCACAGGAGAAAATAATGAATAGAATGGTATGCTTTTTATTGTAAGAATATTAGAGTACAGATTCTCTTTAAAGGGGGTTTTATTTTAAATGAATAAAAAGGACAATACTGCCAATCTGCTGCTATAGGGCCCTTTTCCACTAGCGCGTTTGCGCTGGCCGAATCGTGAAGTCGCAAACTGCTAGCGATTTTACAATCGCTACGGTTTGCTTTTTAACATAGGAATTGCGGTAGGTCATTTTCACTACTGCGATTCGTTTTTGACGGGAACGCGAACGTGCGGCGGAGCGATATTTGCCGCGATTTTGCTATGCATTGCATAGCATAGCAAAATCGCGGCCGCAAACGTCGGGAAATCGCCGGAATTGCGATTCAGCAATCGCTAGCGTTCAGTGTGAATGCTAGCGACTGCTAGTGGAAAAGGGCCCTTAAAGTGAACCTGGAGTGAGAGTGATATGGAGGCTGCCATATGTATGTCCTTTTAAACAATACCAATTTCCTGGCAGCCCTACTGATCTATTTGGCTGCAGTAGTGTCTGAATCACACCAGAAACAAGCATGCAGCTCATCTTGTCAGTTCTGACAATAATGTCAGAAACACCTGATCTGCTGCATGCTTGTTCAGGGTCTATGGCTGAAAACGGAAAATTGTATACTTACCTACCGGTAATTTTCCTTTCCTGATGCATCCATGGCAGCACCTATGGGTAGTGGCTCCGCCCCTAGCCCTCTATAGGACAGGTATCTAGTATAAATTAAGTGTAGCCTGACTCCACCCTGTCTATCAATTTCGGACTTGCCGAGACCCGGGTGGGTCCTAAGTTGCTGCCATGGATGCATCAGGAAAGGAAAATTACCGGTAGGTAAGTATACAATTTTCCGTTTTCCTAATGCATGCATGGCAGCACCTATGGGATCTAACTAGTCACAGTTTTAAGAACAAACTTGGGCGGGAGACGGTCTGCAAGTGCACCAAGAAAAAATTTATTATATCACAATACAGTTAGACCTTTAAATAGACAATACTGTCCTTCCAAAGTTCACAGTTGAATTCACTGCGGGGTCAACCCTGTAGTGCTGCATGAAAGTGTTTATTGTTTTCCAGTTTGCTGCCTGGCATATTTGATCTGCTGGAATTCCGGCATATGCTGCCCAGGACGTTGCTACTGATCTAGTAGAGTGTGCTCTCAGATTAGTGGGAGGTTCAAGATCGGAGAGCCTGTAAGCAGTTTGGATAGCTTTCACTATCCATGATGAAATTGTTCTAGAGGTAGCAGGCTCCCCCTTCCTATAACCTGTCGGAATGATGAAGAATCTTTCTGTCTTTCTAATTTCTGCCGTTAGTTCTAAGTACCTTTTGAGCATTCGACCAACATCTAGTGTGTCCGGTAAGCGAGTCCCTTCTTCCTGAAAAGTGGGGAGAGCCCAATCTTTGTTGAAGTGGTATGTTGTTGCCACCTTAGGTACAAAGTGTGGCATGGGTCTGATGACTACCCTATCCGGGAAAAAACTTAGGTAGGGTTCCTTTATGCCCATTGCTTGGAGTTCAGAAACTCTTCTGGCGGAGGATACGGCTGTCAGAAAAACAGTTTTAATGGTTGCGTTCCAGAGATTGCAATCGTCCAGGGGTTCAAAAGGGGTTTTCCTTAGTGCTTCTAGGACTACCGGTAAGTCCCATTTTGGGAATAGCGTCTTATTCGGGGGCCTGATTTTAATCACGCCCCTAAGGAATTGTATGACTAGCGGGTTAAGTGCCCATCTGACATTAGTCAGAGCAGAGAGGGCTGTGACTTGGACCTTTAGTGCTGAATAGCTTAAGTCCTTTTCCAAACCGGTTTGAAGGAACGCTAGGATGTTACAAGCCTCTGGTTTCGAAGAGCTGAACCCCTTTTCAGTTGCATATTGAATGAATCTTTGCCAAATACGGTGATATGTCTTGTTTGTGGATGGTTTACGGGCTTTCAGGATTGTATTAATGACGTCATCAGAACAGCCGACCTGTTTTAGCCTCTCCCCCTCAAAAGCCAAGCCATCAAATGTAGTCTCTGAATGTCTGGGTGGTAGACTGGGCCCTGTGATAGAAGTTGCGGGGTGACCGGAAGCTTCCACGGGGTGGCTATCTTCAGTTCCCAAAGTAGTGGAAACCATGGACGGTGGCTCCAGAATGGTAGTATGGCTATGACCGTTGTGTTCTCCTGTGCCAATCTTCTCAGTACTCTGTTTATCATTGGTGTCGGCGGGAACATGTATCCCAGTTTGCATTTCCAGTCCGCAGTGAGAACATCTACTCCCTCTGCCTGGGGACAATAAGCTCTGGAGATGAAACGGGCACACTTTGTGTTGTCCTTTGTTGCCATCAAATCCAGGTCTGGGGATCCCCATTTCTTGCAGATTTTCTGGAATATGTCCGGGTGTAACGACCACTCTTTGTTGTCTACTTGATGCCTGCTGAGATAGTCCGCTCTCACATTCGACTTGCCCGGAATATAGATTGCTCTCAAGCTGAGTAGATGAGTTTCTGCGAAGTGCATAATTGGTGCGGTCTGTTGGAGTAACCGTAAGCTCCTTGTTCCTCCCTGCTTGTTGATGTATGTTACCGCTGTTGTGTTGTCGCTCCTGACGAGGACTGGCTTGTTGATTATCAGACTCTGAAAATGTTCCAGGGCATGTAGGATTGCCCTTAGCTCCAGTATATTCGCTGGTTCTGTAGCCGTCTTCCGGGACCATAGGCCCTGAGCAAACTGACCCTCCAAGTGGGCTCCCCAGCCCCACGTGCTTGCGTCTGTTGTGATCAGTATCTCCTTCTGTGATTGGATCGGCTGATGTTTGCTCAGGTTGTTGGGATTCAACCACCAGCATAAACTGTTCCTCATCGTAATATCCAAGTAGATCCATTGATACATACTCTTCCTCTTTCCCCATTGTTTCAGGAACCCCCATTGGAATACTCTGGTATGCCATTGCGCCCATTTGATCATGGGGATGGTAGATGTCAGTGTTCCCAAAAGGCTCAGACACTGTCGGGCTTGAAGTCTGGGTGCATCTATCGTGAGTCGTATTTTCTCTAAGATGCTGTTCTTCTTTTCCTCCGGTAGTTGGACCGCATTCTGATTGGTTAGAAACCGTGCTCCCAGGAATATCATATCTTGTGTGGGAGATAGTTGGCTCTTTCTCCAGCTTATTAACCACCCAAAACGTTGTAGTTCGTTGAGGAGTAGTTCCCTCTGTTCCAGGATCTTCTCTCGACTCTGTGCTAGCAGTATGACGTCGTCGAGGTAATGGTATATCCTCAACCCCTTCAGTCTCAGGAGAGCTACTGTCTGAACTAGTACCTTGGTGAAGGTTCTGGGTGCTGTATTTATTCCAAAAGGAAGGCACGTAAATTGGAGGTGTAGGTCCCCTATGGCGAAACGTAAATACTGCTGGTAGTCCCTGTGGATTGGAATGTGTAAGTAGGCGTCCTCCAAATCCACTGATAGCATCCAATCTGCCACCTTGGTTGCCAATATAATGGACTGGAGGGATTCCATCTTGAATCGGGGCAGTACTATTAGACTGTTGAGGGCTCTGAGGTCTAGCACGGGTCTTAGGTCTCCCGTCTTCTTTGTTACGAAGAATAAAGGCGAGTAGATCCCGTTTCCCCTTTCCTGGACTGGAACAGGGCAAATTGCCTTCTTGGTTAACAAGTCCTGAATATACTCCTCTAGAATCTTTCTTCTGTGTGTAGACCCTGGGATTCTTGTCGGTGCGAAGTGGAAAACGGGTGGTTCTTGTCTGAATGACCATTTGTGACCGTAACGGATTGTCTTTATCACCCAGTGATTTCGACAGTCCTCCGCCCAGATGTGTCCGAAGGATTGCAACCTTCCGCCCACAGGACACACCTGAGCGGGCGTCCCATCAAAACCCCTTAGGTGCATTGTTAGTAGTGTTGGAAGCCTTCTGTTTGTTGAGTCTGGCTAGTGTTGCCTGGCCTCCCTGCCACGTCTTCTTATAGTCCCTCCCTGGACGGTAAGATCTGGCATTCCTAAAACGTGTCTGTTGATTTCTGCTTTGCTGAGGTGGCGGAGGTCTTTTTGGTTTGCGATCATGCGGTATAAGACCGGACTTCCCGCCTGTCACTCTGGTGATAGCCTTGTCCATAAGTTCTCCAAAAAGGTTTTTCCCATCGAAAGGAATCTTGCACCAGTTTTGTTTGGAATTCATGTCGGCTGACCACGCTCTTAGCCATAGCGCCCTCCTGGTGGTAATTGAATAAAACATTGCCCGGGATATAGAGCGTATGATGTCCACAGCAGCCTCTCCAATGAAGTCTGCTGATAACTTGAACTCTTGTAACGAGTTGATTAGGGTCTCCCTATCTGTTCCATCGGCTATTGCCAACTCTAAGTTATCCGTCCAGGCTCGTAAGGCTTTTGCGACTGACGTTAGGGTAACTGCTGGCTTTATTGCTCCGCCTGACACGGTGTATGACTTCTTCAGATCCATGTCCATCTTTCTATCGATGGGATCCCGAAAGGAAATGGCATCCTCCAATGGCAGAGTTACGTGTTTTGCCAACCTTATGACCGATGCGTCCACCACCGGGGCGTTATCTAAAGTAACTGATTTTTTTGCTGGTAAAGGGTATAATTTTGATAGCCTGTTATTCAGAGGTATTTTTTTGTCCGCCTTTTCCCATTCCTCCTGGATGACCTCCTGTATCTCTTCCATGAACGGGAATGTGGTGCAGGTCTTCCTAAGATGTTTATAATATGTTTTCTTTTGTTTTTTTTTCTTTCGTTGATTCGTCCTCAGACTCTTCCTCCCATTCAATGGCCTGTCTGACCGCGTTCACGTACGGTTCTACCATAGAGAAATTGAATCCTAGTTCCGCTTCCTCCATCTGGGAGTCCGAGTCCTGGCGTGAAGTGGACGGTATAGGTTCTGTAGTCGGAGCTGATTGTGGTAGTGTTGCGATGTACTCTGCCATCGACTCCTGTACAGCCTTTCTGATTAAGTGTGACACCTCGACAGGTTGTTGTTCCTCATGTGGCATTTGGTTGAAGCATCCGCTACATACTAATTTTCCTGGTAATGTCACTTCCCCACAAGCCCAACAGTTCTTTGGGGGTCGCTTGTGGTGATGTTTTCTTGACGAGTCACTTTTGGAGTCTTTTTTCCTCTTAGTGGAAGTTGACCCTTGCGAGGAGTGTGAAGGTTGCTCCGATGAGACTGTAGCCGGGCTGTCAGGAGACATGAAGGAGACATGTCATTTAATCTTCGCTCTCTTTTGCTAAAAGGGGAAGAAAGAAAACTCACCTAAGGCACCCTTACCTGATATCCTGTTGCTGGTCTGTGATGGGCAAATCGGGATCCATATCAGCCTGTGACATGCTGGGAAAGAAGAAAACCAGCATTAGGAATGGCTGCGGCCATGAGGGCAAGTAAAAAGATCAGGTGCTGAGGCTGCCAGACCTACCTTTGGGGAAACCACGCTGGGCTAAAGTGATTGCAAGAGGCAGGAAGCGGCCACCGCAGAGTCCACGCAGAATTTCGGCGAAAGACGCCGCTCCCCGCCATCTTGCTGGCTTAAATAGGCCTATCAGGCCCTTCCACTAAGCCTCCCCGCCCCCCTGTGCCTGTTCCGAGTCCTGGAGCGCATAGACGCGCTCTGGATCCGAGGCTACTTCCTACTTCCGGTTTGCGGAGCGCAACCGGAAGTGACGACACTGGTACTCGGAACGGCACCTCTCCTCCTCTGCAGCGCGAACACAGGGAGAGAGAGTGGCCGACATGGATCCTCGCCCTGCCAGCTATTAGCCAGCCTGCCTAGAGTGGCTCACCTCTAAGGAGAGAGTTTATCTCTCCACCTGACAGCCCGCAATCCGTGCAGCCACCATGCCCCCAAGACCAGCAGAACGGGGCAGCCCTATGAGACTCTATTAGAGTCAAGGCTTCACCAGGAGAGGCTGAACCTGGCGTTTTTGAGGAGGTAAGGGTGCACGCAGACCAGATACTCAGTCGAGGGCAAGGACGAAAAACATAGACAGGGTGGAGTCAGGCTACACTTAATTTATACTAGATACCTGTCCTATAGAGGGCTAGGGGCGGAGCCACTACCCATAGGTGCTGCCATGCATGCATTAGGAAAGTATTAGAGGCAGAGGATCTGTATTGGGTGGAAATTAGATAAGGATGAACTTTTCATAACAAGCCACCTACTTGTGCATAATCTAAATAATTCTATCTGGCGATTGCTTTATGATATACTTGACCACGTAGTGAGATGCCATACATACTTATGAAAAAAGAGTAATTGATTTGAATGAATGTCTTGCTGTTTCAGATCCGCTGAGTCTGGTAAATTCCTTGAGCTTATGTCAACAGTAAGTAGGCTTGACTTTACATCCTGGTGTCTGTAAAACGGATGTCTACAAAATCATTATCTTATTTTCATAGGACCTGACTTTTTTTCAGAAGACCCTAATTTAAACTGCTTTAGCACAAGATTAAAATGTAATTTTCTGCTGCATATATCTTGAAACAGTGGAACCTAAAAGGAAGAATTATTTCATTGCACTACTTTAGTAACAAAGTGGATTGGAATTGTTTTGTCCTGGTCATTGCCTCAAGGTTTCCCTGGCCACTGTGTATCTAAGTAAAATAGAACCTTCCCCTATTTTTTTTCATAGTATTCACTGGCAATCTAGCTATGATATATGACAACTTCTGGATCTTTTGGAGGGATGGAAATCACTGGAGTGCATGTTTAGTTGGATGCCACCATGTATCCAATGCATATTTTCAATATAATGCGATTCCTCGGGGCAAGCTGCAACATGTGAGCGCAAGCACTCGCGGCTAGCTAGCTAACCCCCAGATATTAGCTATGCTGCCTTGCCAACATATAGTGCCTTAAGGCCCATACACACGTCGGATTTCCGCGAACGACGGGTCGTTTGAACGTCCCGTCGTTCGCCCGCTAAATCGGGCGTGTGTACAGACTGTCGTTCGCTTGATAAGAGTGAGTTTGAGCGATCCGCCCAGCGGATCGCTCAAACTCACTCTTATCAAGCGAACGACAGTCTTTACACACGCTCGATTTAGCGGGCGAACAACGGAACGACGGGACGTTCAAACGACCCGTCGTTCGCGGAAATCCGACGTGTGTATGGGCCTTAAATCTTACAGCTGGCAACAGACTATGGAAGGTGAGTTTCAGATAGCATTAATAGTGTTATGAGTTATTTTAGGATGGTTAGTGTTAAGGTAGGGGAAGGTTACACTTAGCAGTGAAGGTTAAGCATCCAGAAGAACTTAAAGAGACACTGAAGCAAAAAAAATATATGATATAATGAATTGGTTGTGTACTATGAATAATTACTAGAAGATTAGCAGCAAAGAAAATATTCTCATATTTTTATTTTCAGGTATATAGTGTTTTTTCTAACATTGCATCACTCTATAATATGTCCAGATTACACAACACTCAGCATTCAAAATGAGTCTTTCAGAGCAGTCTGTGAAGTAATAAACTCTCCTCTGCTAGAGGAAAAGTAAACAGTTTAATTACAGTTGAGATAATAAAAGTCAGATAACAGCCCTCTCCACGACCAAGTTGGTCGGAGAGCTTAATAGCTTTTTTGCATAGAGATAACAACTGGAGTTTCTCAACTCTTCCTGCACTGGAAACAATTAGACTGATGTATCTGATCTTAAGGTGCCCATACACTCGTCAGATTGGCAGCAGACAGATAAGAAATGCATCTGATGATCTATCTGATGCGTTTTTAGAACATTTTTTACCAGGATAGAATTCCAATAGATTTCAGTTTGAAATCTGTTGAAATTCGATCTGATGGCATTTTTTTGCCATCAGATTTCCATTAAGGCCAATGCAAACTGATAAGCAATCTCATCAGATCGACCTAAATTTTCCACCCTGCTAGTTCGATGGAAATCCATCGAAATCGATCGAAATCGGCCGTCGATCGGTCGATTGGCCAACCGATTTGCGATCGATCGATCGATCGACCGCGATCGATCGGTCGGCCAGAAAATCGGCTGAGTGTATGGGCTGCTTTAATGTTTTTTTTCTTAGCTGTACTACACATACAAATCATAATATCATCATTTTTTTTTCGCTTCAGTGTCTCTTTAACATTGCAGATATTTTATTGGCTAAAGCAGGTGCCCAACAGAACTAAAAACACACTTAAGGAATTGTGGGACATAGAGCTTGGGGTTGTGTAAGTGGCCCAGGAAATTAGTGAAAATTGGTCATTCTGAATAGTGCACAGAGGGTGTGTGTGTGTATTTGTGTGTGTGTGTGTGTATTTGTGTGTGTGTGTGTGTGCGTGCGTGCGTGTGTGTGTGTGTGTGTGTGTGTGTGTGTGTGCGTGCGTGCGTGTGTGTGTCTGTGTGTGTGTGTGTAAATATCATGGGAGTGTTAGGTGTCGGGGAGTACATCTCACCGTTAGGTGAGGGGGGAAAGGAGGGGCTGGACTTGGGCTCTTCCAAATCCCAAAACCCAAAAGTATGGGTTTGCAGCATAATTTTTACTCTCTGATTGTCTCGTTGTTCCAGACCCAAGACAAGCCCAAACTAACTTTGCGTGACCTGTGATTCCTGTATGGAGCTTGGCTTCATCCATTGCCTGTGTATACAGTATGTCTGTATCTGCATTACTACTTACTAGCCTTTTCTAAACATAATTCTCTCATACAGTTATCTTCTGCACTCATATGTTCAAGTGGGACAAACATTTTCTTACTAAATAGTTGCTGAGATCCTAAGAGATCTGGGGCACTTTTGGGCACTCCACCAGAAAAAAGGGTGTAGCCATGCACCAAAATGTGGGTGTGGTCAAGGGTGGGGCCAAATTCACATGAAATTAATAGCGGTCTAAGTAGGCCTGCCCTGCAAATTGTTGGATTAGCCTCCCTCTCCATTAATACAGAAAAAAATAAAATGCAGCTTATCACATAAATAGGCAGTGTCACATAAACATATGGGACATGCTGGGTACTGTGTGGTGCCATGCTGGGGGCTGTGGTACCTCTATGGGGCATGCTGGGTGTTGTGGTGACATGCTGGAAGGTGTGGTGCCTGGAACCTCCATAGGGAGCATGCATCATTGTGTGTGTCCTCACTGTTCCTCAACTTCCTTTTCCTGACCCTCCATCAAAGTAGCACAGCAGGAGGAGCTACTCATCTGCTCCACCCGCTATCCAAGTCTGTAGCTGGTGATTCTTCCCCTAGCATCCGAGAATCAGACACTAGGAGCTCTAGCTTCTGATTAATTCTCAGACACTTGTGGGAGAAGCCCGGAAAAGAAGATGTCTGCAGAATCTGGAGACCAAGCGGCCCGAGGTGAGTACTGCCACCCGCTGCCTGGGGCCGCCCCAGAATAGATCCGGGGCACGTGCCACTGATCTTTGGGGCTAGCAACACCCCTATAAATAGCACTGTAAGCAGCAATTCTTCAATTTAAGCTAAATATGGTGATAACCAGAAATGGTCAATGAGATGTAAATAATTTGGATGTAATTCAGAATTATGCATTTTAATGCAAATTTAGGCAGCTTGGAAATGGGCCGATCAAATGAAGCCAAGGTAATATTTGATTGAATCAGTTAATTTCAGCGTGCGTTGCTGACCACCAAGCGCCAAAGATGGTTGCCGTCATAGCAGCAATGCAATGCTGCTCGCCCAGCGTAACGGTAATTTGGGGCTCCAGCAATTGCCAGACCCTGAATTACATTTCCCTCTGAGTTGCAACAACTCAGAGGGGGAATAGTGTTTAACACCACCAGTGAGTTTAGCTGCAGCAGGGAGAGCCATCATTCGGCTCGCCCTGCGCCAAACTGCCCGGCCTCAAGATAAGATGTACTCAGAGTTTATGGGTCCATTTTCAAGCCATGGAAATTTGCAAAATTCTGCATCAATTTGGAGTTATCTGCATCTTATTGAAAGGGCAGGATTTACCATAAGGCACTGTAGACAGGTGCCTACAGGCGCCTGATGATGGAGAGGTGGCTCCCTCCCTCATTCCCTATTCAGAGTCCTAATCAGATCGTGAATGAGAGGTTACTCACCCAGCTCTCAACATTCCACTGACAAGATCTCCCTTCAAACAGGGACACCACTAGCTATTTAATACTGAGGGTACCTCTGGCTACCTAATACTAAGGGGTACCTGTAGCTACTATGAAGGGCAAGGGAAGTAAGGAAGAAGTGACAGCTGGGCCAGCCAGCATACTTCTATTGCAGTTTGGTGGTGGTTTGCAAGTTCATGGAGGGCTAAGTCGAAGGTGCCAGGAGATATGTGCCTATAGGCTCCTATGATGTAAATCCAGGCCTGCTTATTGACCATTGATACATTTTTTAACAGATATTTTTTATTAAAGAGAGCCCGAGGTGGGCTCATATAACCTAAAAAAAACCTAGGCTACCTGATCCGTTGGCCTGCTATGGCCTACTTTCATGACCTCTGGGCCTCGATGCTCAGAATGCAGAGAGGGTGGGGGCACGGCCAGGGAGAGAGAGCTGCCCAATAGCAGCTCTGGAATCCCTGCAGGAACGCCTTTAGTGGGTGTTTGAGCAGAGAATCCCTCTACTCCCATTTCCCTCCGATATAGCAACTAATATTGCTGCTAATGTCGGGGGGGGGGGGGGGGGGGGGGGGTTGGGGGGGCTATAGCGCGGTGGTAGTGGGGGCTATAGCGTGGCGGGGGGGGGGCAGAGAGCAGTGGTGGGGACACACAGAGGCATGTCATGAGGCAGAGAACATGCCTTTGTGTCCCATCTGGAAACCCCCTCCCCCCTCCCCCCCCCCCCCCACCGCCTCGGGTTCTCTTTAAAATTTTGAAAAATAAGACGCACAGTGCAACATTAACCCTGTTCAATCTCATCTGTCACAGTTGAATTATCAAGTATTTCGGAGAAAAGAGGAGACAAGAATAAGGAATAACAAGAAGAAGAAACAACATACCTTATGCAGCACATCTGTCTGCATCAAATATTCTTGGATTACTTTGTAGCACAGAGTATCATTTTCCTAACATAAACTGTATTGCTTAGTCACTATCCATGAGTCACCTCTAGCATATGAAACCTTTCACCAACATTCATCACTTTACATATGCAGTAAATGGAACAATAACACCTATCTTCATAGCATCCCATTTGTGGGTTGACTGGACTGTACAGGTACATCAGTTGTACTGTAAATGTACATTCTTATTTATTGCCACAACCATAAAACATAACGCAGGAGACATCATTCAAATATCAGCTAACAAGACGTGTATTCATGGCAGTTTCTTTCATTTATCTGTTCTTTTTTAATACAGCAATTTAAATCCTTATTAACTGTCTGCATTTATCCGTTTTGACTTTTGTAGGTGTATATGGTTGATTCCAGTGCATCAGTATAACTTTTTTTGCCACATGACAATGTAAATCATAATATGTTCATACCTAGATAAACCTTCCTCTTCTGCTGGTCCCTGTAAGGCCTGGAACCCACTAGGAGCACTTTTCTGAGTGCTTTGTGATTTGAAAAGCTCTTCTTGCTAATGTTATGCTATGGGAGTGATCCCTCTTGAGCAATGTGATTTTATAAATATCCCCCATGGCATTGCATTAGCAAGAACTTTTTCAAATCACTAGCGCTTAGAAAAGTCTGCTAGTGGGTTTGAGCCCTAAGACTGTTTTAGCAACCAGTGCATAAGGGCATCCTAGCAGTTGAGAACCACGCCTCCCCCATCTGATCGCAATACCTTGGGTATATACAGTATGTGCCCAAGTCAGCCTGACATCTTGCACATCGATTTTATCTAATCTCATGAGATCTGGGCGCATATGCAATTCACTTTTCTCCTGAGTTTTCTACTAGGTGATATTTTCACAACTTGCCGTAAAATGTCTTTTAAGCCACCAGCAAGCAAGAAAATACTCAAAATAAATTTAATAGTACCTTTTCACCATCTTTTTGGTACTTTTTTTAGTCGTAAACTGCTGAAAAGTTAGTTGAAAGAGAAGATGAAAGTTATCTCCTGGGAGATAATTCAGGTAAAAAAGTGAATTGCATATAGGCCGTGTCATAAAATGCCTTTTAAACCACCAGCAAACAAGAAAATAGTTAATTTTGATAGTAGCTTTTCTTCAACTTTGTGGTTGTGACATGTGATACAACTTTGACATGTGATACAAAAAAAGAAGTGTTTCAGGTAGCAGGTAGCATTACTTTTAACCTTTGCAGTAATTAAGATGGCTGGTATGTTAGCACTTGTTATGTGGAGAAATTGGAACTGCACTTGTTATATGGGGAGGAGTATTTATGACAGCTCAAAGTTTACAGTAAATATCCTGTGGTAAGTGAGGTAAATAAAGGGTTAATGAATGGGATAAAAAGACATTTAAAGCATGCAATAGTTATTTACCAGCCAAAAATAATAAAATTGGTGTTTCCGTAGTAAGACTTCTAATGAACAGACAAAGCAATAAAACAGTACAATATACAAAGAACTACAATAAAAACCTTATGTACAATTCAGTGGATACTGCCTAGTGTGTATTGGCTTGTTTAGCCAGCTTTTTAAACAACCTATGTGTGTGTGTATATATATATATATATATATATAATAAAATGGAGCTGCTAACTGTGGAAACAGTTGGAACAGTGGTGTAGCAAGAGGGGGTGCAGAGGTAGGGACCACACCAGGGTCCCTGGACCAGAAGGACCCAGTAGGGATCTTCCTTCAGCCGCTTTATTATTTCTTTATTGGTGCTAAGCTGGTAATGGTCACCTCTATATGTGCTTTGATTAGTTGTAACCATTAACCTCCTGAGCGGTATGGACGAGCTCAGCTCGTCCATCACCGCCGGAGGCTGCCGCTCAGGCCCTGCTGGGCCGATTTTTATCAAATAAAGTGCAGCACACGCAGCCGGCACTTTGCCAGCCGCGTGTGCTGCCTGATCGCCGCCGCTCTGCGGCGATTCGCCGCGAGCAGCGGCGAAAGAGGGCCCCCCTAGCCGCCTGAGCCCTGCGCAGCCGGAACAAAAAGTTCCGGCCAGCGCTAAGGGCTGGATCGGAGGCGGCTGACGTCAGGACGTCGGCTGACGTCCATGACGTCACTCCGCTCGTCGCCATGGCGACGATCTAAGCAAAACAAGGAAGGCCGCTCATTGCGGCCTTCCTTGTTTATTATGGGCGCCGGAGGCGATCGGAAGAACGCCTCCGGAGCGCCCTCTAGTGGGCTTTCATGCAGCCAACTTTCAGTTGGCTGCATGAAATAGTTTTTTTTTAATTTAAAAAAAACCCTCCCGCAGCCTCCCTGGCGATCTCAATAGAACGCCGAGGAGGTTAATAGACTGTTCTCCTCCTCATCTATGCACTGGGGACCAGAGCTCCTTATCTAGACTACTGTGTGAGAACATATGCAGAAACATGACCTTTAAAGGAAACCTGAGCCCCCTTCAAGCTGTCTGCTCCCTCTCCATCCTCCTGGTCTGTCTCCATCCTCTGCTAGCTGACCCGGTAGCTCCTCCAGTCAGGGCGTACTGCGCACGTGCAAGCTGGCCATATGCATGTGCACCAATCGCTCTCCTGGCAACGGAGTGCGATAGTGGTGTGCATACGCTGCCGGACTGCACGTGGCGTGTGTTGACTCAGCCCCACTGGAGGAATTACAGGGCCAGCTAGCGGAGGATCAAGGTGTCCCAGAAGGATAGCGAGGGAGTGAAAGGCCTAAAGGGGGACTGAAGTAAGCCCCAGGTATGTATAATTTTAGTTCCATTCGTCTCAGGTACACTTTAATGTTTATATCATAACTTTAAATTTTCTTATATCATAACTTTAAAGGAATACTGTAGGGGGGTCGGGGGAAAATGAGTTGAACTTACCCAGGGCTTCTAATGGTCCCCCGCAGACATCCCGTGCCCTCGCAGCCACTCACCGATGCTCCGGCCCCGTCTCCGATTCACTTCTGGAATTTCCGACTTTAAAGTCTGAAAACCACAGCATGGTCTGGGCCTGCGCAGTACGCTCCTGGTGACATCAGCGGGAGCGAGGACACGGTAATGCAGGCACAGTGGTTTTCAGACTTTAAAGTCGGAAATTCCAGAAGTGAACCGGAGGCCGGGCCGGAGCATCGGTGAGTGTCTGCACGGGCACAGGATGTTTGCGGGGGATCATTAGAAGCCCTGGGTAAGTTCAACTCATTTTCACGCAACCCCCCTACAGTTTTTCTATAAGGCTTAATTCACACTGCAAAACACAATCATTACGCGATTTTTGACAGACTGTGCCGAATCGCTTTGGAAAATGTTGCATGCAGCACGTCTACCAAATTGCAATGCTGCTGTGGAAACACCCTCATAGGGTGGCCAGCATGATTATGCACATCGGAAACGCGGGAAGCAGCCCTGACGACCATAACGGAGCACCCATCAAGGACCAGGAGAGGAGCCAGGAGGATGCTGGGGGACCTTGCGGCCTACGGTGGCTTGGAGGAAGCCCCAGGTAAGTCACTATTTAATTTTTAACGAGTGCTCAGGGTACATTTAATATCATTTTTGAGCTGTTGGCCACATTTACAAAGTGTAACATGAGAGATAGCTACTTTGATGACCTCCAAAAGGGCTGTTTCACCTTAAAAGCACTTTAGTTTTTCTGATTGCCAGCTCTCCCTGTGTTTTGAAAAGTGCTCAGACAGGATTGTCTTTATTGCTGTTTCACACCATGGGTGATTCCACTGCGCTGCTAGTGCAGTGTCTCCCTATAGGAGCATTTATACCGCAGCATTTCAGTCATGTTGTAATCACAAAATCCTTGCATGTAGCAACCATCGAAAAAATTCAGCAAACAATTGTGATCGTTAAGCGCAAGCGATTATGATTTTAATAAAAACCATGAAAAATTGTAAAGTGATGCATGTAGCATTTTTACAGCTATTGGTTAACAAGGATAGAAAAGCAAAAGCGCTGCAAAAAATCGCTTCTAAATCACTTTTTAGGCCTTGGATTCACTATCAGCACTTTTCTAAGCACTTGTGATTTAAAAAGCTCTTGCTAATGTAATTCTATGTGTGTGACCCTCTTGAAAGATTTTTTTTTTCTTAAAAAGCCCCCATAGCATAACATTAGCAAGAATTTTTCAAATAATAAGCACTTTAGAAAAGCGCTGCTAGTGGGTTCCAGACCTAAAATTGCTTGTCAAAAAATACATTAAAATTCCTAATCGCTAGCACTTTTTGGTGAGAAACAGTCCTTAGTAGTGGAGAACAGTGGTGGATTTTTTTCTTTTTTAAAAGAGAGCCCGAGGTGGGCTATAAAAATGGGAAAAAAGTAGGCTACATGATCTGGGGGGCTGAGTGGATCAGGACAAATATTGTCGCTAATCTCAGGGGGAGGGGGGGGGAGCACTGTGGGGACACAGAGGCATGTTATGAGGCAGAGAACATGCCTCTGTGTCCAGGGGTGCCTGGTCCAGCAGGCCGACCAAGCAGTCGCCTGGGGCCCTGTGTGGGGGAGGGGCTTCTGCGGGGAGGGGCGACCGTGCCAACCTTCCCCCACCAGATTGTAGGACCCCCGTGCCAGTTCTTCCCTGCAAGCTGGAGCGGTGAGTCTTACAGCAGGCAGAGCAGGGCTACGGGAAGATGGAGTCGGAAGCCCTGTGCTGGAGACTATTTGTGTCTCCAGTACAGGGCTTCGGGCGCCATCTTCCCATAGCCCTGCTCTCTGCCTGTCAGCGCGGGACTTTCGGCTGCTTGCTGGCAGATCATCGGGGAGCTGCGCGCCGGGAGAGGAGACTTCTGCAGATGAGTAAATACAGGTTACATTATTTTCTGGTGAAACGCTGCCCACATTATGATTATTTTCTAGTAAAAGATTGCCGCGTTACGATTATTTTTTGGTAAAACTCTGCCCACATTATGATTATTTTCTAGTGAAACATTGCCGCAACGGGTTCTCTCGCCTGGAGTGACAAAATGGCTAAAGGCACCCCTGTCTGTGTCCCATCTGCCCACCTCGGGTTCACTTTAATCACTTTCTTTGCCTGCTTAATTACATATCGCCACTTTAGAGAGTTAGGGGTATGGCCACAATGAAAGATCATGGCCCTTACACTATTTTTCTAGATAATCTTTTCACACCTTAGCGATAAAATGCCCTTTAAGCCACCATAAAGAAGGAAATACTCAGAATACTTTTTCATCTATTGAAATTGTAGGGGAGCTCTAACCTTATGGATTTCTTGTTTCTTTTCTTTCCCTTTTTGACATTGACTTTTCCATGCAATATTTGTGACAGCAAGTTGCGACAGGCTGTTTTGGTTTTGTTCTGTATTCCTTTTTGTGCAATGGACCAATGTACATTCTTGTACATATTGACACCTATGTGATACCATGTTTTGTAGTTGATATGTATATCCGTATTCTGTTCCTTTCTGTGAAAAGTGAATAAAAAGATATTATATATATATATATATATATATATATATATATATATATAGAATACTTTTTCACCCACTTTTTGGTACATTTTCAAATGCAGAGTGCTGAAAAGTTATTTTAAATGGAAGATGGAAAATTATCTCATGGGGAAAACGTACAAGAAAATGGCCCATGTGTCATAAGCTAGAACTACCAGTTCCATGTGCAAGCAGTAAAAGGAAGGGAGTGGAACATGTGATAGCCTTTTTTGGGTAATTACAGTTATTTGATTTCTGAAAGCTTGATTACCAAGGAACATGTTGAGTTGTTACGGTACTTATGTATTAAGCTGTCTAGCAGCAGAATGGTTTCTCTGCTTGACAGGCAGAAAAAGAGTACACTGCGATTGAATAGCAGCTAATTCGTCATGAATCAGTTGCTCCCTCCTGTCCTGTACTCAGCTGGCAGCAGAGCTGGGACAAGGTCCTCCAGCACGTAGTGGAATGATAGCTGAGTGAGTTGTGCGCCCCCTCCTACACTGCGCCCTGAGGCTGAAGCTTCTCTTGCCTCTGCCTCGGCCCAACTCTGGGTGGCAGCACTGACTCATTCAAAGTAAATGAAATGTGTTTGTATCCCCCGACTTCTGCAAAGTGAACTCGGCCCCCTGCGCTCTGAATTCCTTATCTGGATAGGTCAGCTTGCAGCCTTAAATCTTGTCCCGCAGCAGCTTTGGAAGAGGGGGAGAAGGGTTAGTTAGACTCCAATCCCTTTGCTGTTTCACTTGTGAATGGGGGCTCACAGAGACCCACAGAGGTGAAGCCACAACTCTGCTGCCGGGGCAGCATGCGGATGCTCTGCCGTGATCGAGGGACTCGTAGGCTGCCTGACCTACACTACGGCTCCGGAGCAACCAGACGCCGCCGGAGACATGCGGCTGCCCTGCCGCCATCTGAGGACTTGGAGCTCCTTATCGAGAGGACGCTACATTGCCGCTGCCAGGCACCATCGCAGGGACATGCGGACCACTCCACCGCCGCGGCCCAGAGGGGATTGGTGCACCTCTGATGGACTGTCTTTGAGATGAGGCGGTCAGTGGTGGGGAAGGAAGGCACTGGGGATCGTGCACATGCCTGACTTGCAAGGCATGATTGCACCAGCAGCTGAGCGGCCGCCGCCACCTACGTGGAGGGACCATAGGCCCAAGCACTGCTCTACTTCGCCCTGCCCCTGATCCACCACCGCAGCTACCAGGAAGCCACTCGGGCACATGCAGGACTCCTCCACATCTGTCCAGGCCGCAGGGGATATTTCATCAATCCCTGGTGGCACATCACCGCTGCCCTACCCAGGTGAGCCTGATATCCTCGCTGTGCCCCCATCTCTGTCTCCTAGAGGGAAATAACTTTTCTTTACAGCGAGGCTGCATGATTTATGAAATTAGTCTAGAAGTCCACTTTAAAGAGGAACAGCGACCAAGGTTTGAACCCTCTCCCAATCAGTGATCCCTCCTTTCCCACTAAAATCTATACAATTTCTTGAATGGTTCATCAGGTGGGTCTGTATGGCTGCAATTGGGGTGAAACCCTTCCCACAGGGTGTTGTGATGTCATGACCATGGTCCTGACAGTTTACCGTCTGTGAACCTCGCAGCATTGTGGGAAATAAGCAATGTCTTTAATTATATTATTTTCACTATAGTTCCGCTTCAAATGTGGGGTATCAAAATAAAGCAGGTTATGAAGATTGTAAAACATTTTTGTGTTATTTCTTTCTTAATAAATAGGTCCCCTAGTAGTAGCAACACAAAACAGAACGTGTTTTCTGTGGAAATGACCTATATATTTTTTTGCCAACGGAAGCATCAATTCTACATTTCTGCTGTTCACATTTCCTTTTTAGCCAGTAGATGGCAGCAGAGTTTCAGTTACCAATCCGCAGACTTTTTCCATGCTTGACCTCATCAAACATGGCTGCTTCCGCTTTGCGCGTCCTTTCATATTTACGTCATTTTGCTGTGTACAAATGGGATTATTCTTCCAGTAGTGTAGGTGTTAATTGCTCTCTGTACTCGGATTGGGCTGTCGGCGTGCAATGGTTGGCGGGGTGACGGTTGTGCAGCTGTGAATGAAGGAACATGGCGCACTGGACTCACTTTGAGAAGGAGCAGGAGAAGGATGTGAAGAAGCTGATCTCCTGCCTAAGCCACCTGCAGGATGAGAGTGACAACAACTTCCAGCTGGCCCTGCAGTATGCCTGGTCCAATTTCAGGTCTGAGCCTCAGTGCTGATGCTGTGTTTCTGCAGGACTATGAGTATAATGGCCAGCATGAACTGTCAACACTGCCTGGGCACACTGGGCAGTGTACAGTGTATGGTAGATATAGGCTCGCATAATGCCTGGTACAGCTTTGCTGTGCGGAGTTTTGGGTCGATAGTGCAGTGGTTTACTACAGGTGTAATGGCAACTAGTACTGTCCTACATCACCAACGAGCGCTGGCTTTCTAAGAGGTAAAATTAGCCTCTTTTCACCACAATAATCTTCCCCTCTTGAATGCCTGAAACTAACCTTCTGATACATAATACCTGTCCTCTGTCTAAATAAGGGCTCTTTCACACATGCTTTACAATGCACTGCATGTGAGGTAGGTTGGTTGCATTTTAGCAGTAATCAGCACAAATTAAGCTTATAAGATCACTTCCAGGAACATTTTATCTATTGTGAACAGTAACATGAAAATGGTACTACATGCATGTTGCACACAATGTGCGATGTGTCATAATGGACGGCACCTCACAGACATGTGAAAGTGCCCTTACGCTAACCTCCCCCACTCTTGATGCCCAACATTATCCACTACCCCTCTCGGGCGCCTAACACTAACCTCCACCCCTGCCTGATGAAAACAGACTTTCCTCTTTCCTCTAAGCTACCCGACTTCCTCCCCCCCCCCCCCCCCCCCAACATTGCATTGCTAATTTCGATAATGCACATTTGCCGATTGATGTGCATCACTAATTGTCATTGCACCGGCGTGTGAGTATTGCCATCAGGTAGAGGGTGTCATGGGCAATGTGTGTAACACAGCAAAATGTGGTGGCAAATAGAGGAACACGTTGAAAACAGCGCAGGAGGTTTGGGTGCAACCAGCTCCACCATAGACCGTAATAAGAATTACAGCTATAGCGGCGCACAGTGAGTAACTTCAGCGCTGTCAGAAGACAAAACTGAAGTTACTTTTAAAACACTGTTATTCGCCCGCCAGCAATAGCTGGCAGTCGAATTAGATTGTTTCCTACCATCCGTGTAGACCTGGAGGGGGAATAGACTTGTGCAGGAGCAGGGTAAGCTGCATATCTGCTGTATCTTGCGCCCAAGTCTCCTGGCGGCGATTTCATACGTACGCAATAGAGATTTGATCTTGAATTCTCTTTCCCATTTACCCACTTCAATTCTATAATTAGCTGTGCTAAAAACTTTTTTTTTTATTTTTTTATAGGCTAAAGTATAACTGCAATTAAAAACCTTTCTCATTAAGGTTCGCCCAGTGAAGAGATGTTCTTTCCCCTCAAGTGCAAATACTGTATCTGTTAAAGGACCACTATCACAAAAATCCTATAATTTAAAGAGACTCTGTAACAAAACTTTCTTCCTTATTTCTTCTATCCTATAAGTTCCTATACCTGTTCTAATGTGCTCTGTCTAACTGCAGCCTTTCCTATTTGCACAGTGGCTGTATGATCTAATCTTCTCTCCTCTGTCGGTTCAGTCGGGCTGAGACTGGAATGTGTGGAATGTGCAGGGCTGCTTGTGATTGGCTAGAAGCTATACACACCCTCTCCAGCCCCCCTGCACACTCTGTATGACTCACACACGCGGCTCTTTTTTGGCATATCACTTGCTATGTCTTTTGTTTGTAAACACTGGATAAAAATGGCAATTACAAGCCAGGATTACAGCAGGGAGAGGCAGAAACAGCACAGAGGGGCCCAGGAGAACATAATGAATAGAATGGTATGCTTTTTATTGTAAGGATTTTAGAGTAAAGATTCTCTTTAAAATACATGTAAACGCATACAAATAAGAAGGGCATTTCATCCAGAGTAAAATGAGATGTACATTACTTTTTTTCCTATGTTATCATTTACAGTAGGTAGTAAAAATCTGACAGAACTAACAGTTTTTAGACTAGCCCATCTCCTCATGGGGGATTCTCAGGATTTGTTTAATTTCAAGAGCATTTAGTGAATGGCAGTTGCTCTGTCCAACTGCCAAAAAATGTGCCGCAAGCAGGGAGGTTGGCCATCATCTTTGTATAAATCCTTTTCAGGGAATGTCTTCATAACGAATAAAAGCCTTGCTGAGAATCCCCTATGGAGAGATCAAAACCTGTCACTTCTGTCAGATTTCTACTAATTAATGTAAGTGACAGCAACATAGGAGAAAAGGAATGTAATGCTCATTTTACTCTGGAAGAAACATACTTATTATTTGTATACGCTTGCATGTGTATTACATTTTACAATTTTTTGCGATAGTGATCCTTTGATAACAAAATCTACAAGAAATTAAATATTCTTCTAGCAGTTGGTAAAAAATGTATAGGAACGTGTGTTACCTTCAGCATGAAGTGTTGTGCAATGAACAAGAAGTACTAGGGTAGGGCTTTTTAAAATTTGATTTGATGCATGTTGATGGGCGTCCTTGGTTAAGTCTGTATGACTGCAGGGAATCGTGTAATACTTGGTAGTGTGGAGAATATAAAGAAGGTTTCCTTCTGTCTCATCTGGAATTCTCAGCTGTTTCCCTGGCTGTAGGTAGGTGGGCATGGGATGTTGATGGAAAGATCTCATCCCTGCATGTCAGTCACTGTTCCAGTATCCATTTGAAAATGTCATAACAGGATTGGGTGGATTCATCTGCAATTGTACATGTGATGACATGAACCCTGATTTCTTTTTGTTTCTTTTTTCATTTGCAGATTTCATCGGTACCTTGATGTAAGCAGTCATCAGATTGACAGGACATTAGATGGGTAATTCTTGCTATGTCCATTTTTCCTTGCTGTGATGATCAATATTTCTGAGTTTATTGAAAATTGCATTCAACTATGGTAGTCATGCATTCTTTTTACAAGTTGTATCCTCTGTGTTTTGTTTGTTAGGATCTATGAAAAGTTTGTGATTCATTCTGATCTGAGTAAAGCAGAGAGCTGGAAAAGGCTGACTGAGGAGTTCTTAGACCTTCCTCTTCCTAACACTGAGGGGACAAAGGTATTGTTTTGCCCACCTTATTAATATATCTCACAATGTTAGAATATGACAGTGACTGAAGACCCTCTTATCTATATTCCACAGTGCTGTATAATAATACGTTAGCACTGTAAATTAACAATAATCACATTATATTCCCGTGTTGTTTAAAGCTGATAACCAGGAACTGCCATTTATATTCGCTTGTATAGTATGATATTTTTAAAGCACACCTGACCTGATGTAAAGCTACCTAAGACAAGCACAGAGGTATGTTGATGCTGGAGTCCACAAATATCTGTGTGTTGTTTGTTCCTCTCCTCATTCACCCCAACTTAACCACCCCATAACTAACCCCTCCCCAGGTCTTCTTGACAAATGTGACTTTGGGCTAATTTTTAGAGGGAAGGAGGCCGGCTTGCAGCGATATTTCCTATCGCTCTCCCATTCCCTATTCTTCCTCTCCCCCTAACTGGAGTGAATAGGGTGGGTAAGGCAATGGGCAGGAACATTGTGTCAAGTCTGCCTTTTCCTGTTTGAAAATGTAACTATAGCCAAAGGTTGGATGTTTCAAGTAGTGATTAAAGGGAACTAGGAAAGAAACAGATAACTCGGAGAGGTATTTGGTTCCAGCTTGAACATGCCTCTGTGTTTCCCTTTAAAGAGACCCTTAAGCCAGAAAAAAAAGATTTTTACTCACCTGGGGCTTCTACCAGCCCCCTGCAGCAGTCCTGTGCCCTCGCAGCCACTCACTAATCCTCTGGTTCCCCCGCTGCCAGCTAGTTTCGTCTTTACCGACAGGACTGGCCATGCGTAGCTTTTTCCGCATTCCTGATTGTAATTAGCGCTATTGCGGCCAGCAACATGTACACAAATGCGCGTTGCCGCATTACGAACGCATAGATATGCGGCAACGCATATTTTTGTACGCGTTGCGGCCCGCAATAGCGCTAATTGCAGTCGGGAATGCGGAAAAAGCTACGCGTGGCCAGTCCTGATGGGCCTGTCGGCAAAAACGAAACTAGCTGGCAGCGGGGGACCAGAGGACTAGTGAGTGGCTGCGAGGGCACAGGACTGCTGCAGGGGGATGGTAGAAGCCCCAGGTGAGTAAAACTAATTTTTTTTTTTCTGACTTAAAGGGGAACTGAAGAGAGAGGTATATGGTGGCTGCCATGTTTATTTCCTTTTCAGCAATACCAGTTGCCTGGCAGTCCTGCTGATCCTCTGCCTCTAATACTATTAGCCATAGCCCCTGAACAAGCATGCAGCAGATCAGGTGTTTCAGACTTTAAAGTCAGATCTGACAAGACTAGCTGCATGCTTGTTTCTGGTGTTATTCAGATACTACTGCAAAGAAATAGACCAGCAGGGCTGCCAGGCAACTGGTATTGATTAAAAGGAAATAAATATGGCAGCCTCCGTATACCTCTTACTTCAGTTCCTCTTTAAGGTTCACTTTAAAGGGAACCTAAACTGAGAAGGATAGGGATTTTTCCTGTTTAAGTAATACCAGTTGCCTTACTCTCCTGCTGATTCTGTCTCTATAATACTTTTTTTTTGCCACAGCCCCTCAACAAGCATGCAGATCAGGTGCTCTGACTGAAGTCAGACTGGATTAGCTGCATGCTTGTTTCAGGTGTGTGATTCAGCCACTACTGCAGCAAAGAGATCTGCATGACTGCCAGGCAACTGGTATTGTTTAAAAAGAAACATCCATATTACACTCAGTTAAGGTTCCCTTTAAATATATTTGCCTTGGGTCAGATGTCCTTTAGAGGAAATCCAAGGTCAAATATACATGTTAAACTTACTTACTTGGCGCTTCTTTTATTGCCTAGAAAGCTGTGTGGTCGCACGGTGCAGTTCCGTTTCTCTCCTGGACCACGCTGTCATGTCCAGCTGGGTTGTGGTCTTCTGCGTGGGCATATCGCGGGCCTCTCGTGATCACGCATCTGTTGCTGGGAGTGTTCTGTGCATGAGCAGCACATAAAAATTCTGTACTACGCATGCATAGAACTCTGCTGGAGCACAGTCACGCGAGGTGTGCGGCATGCTACGCATATACACAGCAGACCACATCCCAGCCCGGGGTCCACCATCTTATGGACATGACAGTGGGACCCAGGAGAAGAATAAGACTGCAGTGAGAGACAACACAGACTTCTAGGTGCTGGAAGAATAGACTTATAAACTTCCGATTTGTGCACCATTAGTGCAAATAGAATGTTTATATAAATGTCCATTCTGCCGAAATGCATGCTCTGTCTATTAGGGTGCATACACACATCCAATTTTGATTGGCCAATTATTGACTAATTTTACCACTTCCATGTAGTATGAGGGTCAAAAGATATTGAATACTATGAGCAGATTGAGTTAATAAACCCTCACACTACATGGAGGTGGTAAAATTGGTCAATGATTGGCCAATCAAAATTGGATGTGTGTATGCACCCTAAGTGTGTGTCCCTTGTATGAACAGCCCAGCTATTGACTGACCCTGTGTCAGATACTTCCACTTTCCACTGACTGTCTTGTCAGACAATTCCACCTTCAATCTTACTGCATGGGCCAGTGGTGCTACTATCTTAGTTTATCTTCAGGTACTATAGTATAACTTTTGCCTGACATTGAACTTCAGTAGACAGTATAACTTATGCCTAAGTAGTACTATTTACTCCACGCTCCTTCCCAGTTTTTACTTTTTTTTTTTTTTTTTTTTTTTTTTTATTTATATTAATAGCTGGTGGAACACTTTGCAGTTAACATTAATTGGTAACTGGTAAGTAGCATGATTGGGATGCTGTAAACAGTTTACACCCAGAGAGGTTGGGTTTGTCTGAAATGAAGATGGAGAAAGGTAGAGCACTCTGAAATGCTGCATGGGAAAATGTTGCTACGATTAAGGACCATCGGTCCAAAACATGTCAGTTACCTGGCTGTGTGGATTTTAACCTGAGCTAATAAAAGTTGGACTATCTTTTTGCTACGGACATTGTGCAGAATTTCTCTGCATTTCCGGAAAATTTTGAAAGTAACATTCCTCAACATAAATCTGCAAAGAATTTGTGTAATTTCAAACTACTAATTAAAACTTAAGAGATTCCAGAGAAATCTGTTTACTGTACTTAAAGAGGAACTTCAGCCTAAACAAAAATACTGTCATTAAAGGGGTTCTGTGGGGGTGTGCTGAGGGTAAAAACAGACACTTACCTGGGGCTTCTATCAGCCCCCTGTAGCAGTCATGTCCCACACTGTCGTCCTCCGGTCTGCTGTTCCCTCGCCTGCCGGCACTAGGCAATTGTTCGTCTAACACAGACGAATAATGTGTGCTCCCGTTCGCGTCATCGGAATCTTACTGCGCAGGCGCGGTACGAAGGTTTGCTTCCGATGACGCGAGCGGAAGCTAGCAGGCGCGCGGCCGCAGTTGGAAAGCATGCTGCGCTAGACCAGAGCCGACGGCGTGGGACATGACTGCTACAGGGGACTGTTAGAAGCCCCAGGTAAGTGTCTGTTTTTACCCTCAGAACCCCTTTAAATTACATTAGTTATGTTAATTAAAATAGATGGGTATAATCTCTTACCGACCCCATTTTAAAAGAACAGGCAAATGTTTGTAATTTCATGAGGGCAGCTATCTTTTTGGTTGAAAGGAGGTGACGGAGCATGAGACTCAGTTCCAACTGTCCTGTGTCCTGATCACTCCTCCCAGCTGCTAGGCAACGAGAACAACATCAGAAATCCCATCATGCTTTGCACAGCATCAGGTGAAAAATGCCTGGGCAGTTTTCTTTGACGGGGTCGGAGCTTAGCTAAAAATGCAGCTAAAATGAGGCTTTGGTAAGAAAATCAAAGTTCTGATGCTGGGAAACTGTTAAAGAAGCACCAAGCCTTTTCAGTGCTGCTGAGTACTGGTAGTCTTTTTTTTTTTTTTTTTTTTTTTTTTTTTTTTTTTTTTTTTTTAGTCTGGAGGTTCACTTTAACTTCAAAGGCCTAAAGCAGATATTGGATGGGTGTGATCTTCGGTCCATCAGTTTGCGCTGCTTTAAAATGGACATGATTCTGCAGTGGAACTCAGTTCAAGGACTGAACACTTCTAAATAGTCTTGCCTGTGAACAAAGCTTGTTGCCACATCTACAAATGCAACTTAAAGTTATTATATATTTTACATAGTGCAGGAACTTTTTTTTGGGAAATTAAAGTTGCACAGATGGGTGTAGTTTAAGTATATCAAGATAACACGTTGGTACAGGAGAAGGAGGTTACATCATTTCTTGGAACAATACAGTATATCATTTGTTTAACCTTTTATTTGGTTTTTTTCCCCTAGACCGATGCCCATTATGCCGTACTGTCTCTTCTACTTTGCTTATCTGATTCACCATCTAAAAATGATTATGTTGAAAAGCCAAGACAAAAACAAACAGGTGAATTTTCTCATTTCCAAATTGACGAAGTTGACTTTGTATACCGTAAGACTTTGTATAACTGATTTGCATTCATAAATCTGACCCAAGTACTCTATCTGGAATCATTAACCTACCCAGAGAATGACAAAAAAGGCCACTTATGTCTCTGGCTGCAAGTGAATCGCTCAGGGATCGACTATTGTGTGACCAGCCTGACAGTCCTGTTTCATAATTTGTACTTAGTCTGTAAGGTGGCAAATTCTCACCCCTTATTTATCGTACAATGCTGCTTCATATGTAATATGACTCGACATACATAACATATAACATTTACGTGTACCACAGATAGACTTATTTTAGATTTGATTTGTGAGAATCCGTTCAGTTTGCCAACGTGCAGAAAAATACTGAATGAGAGTTAATTCAGACCATTAGATTCTCATGCTACATTTGTCTTGATAATTGTAGGTGATCTGATGCTCAGATGAGATCTGATAGTATATGGGGGGGGGGGGGGGGGGGTTAGGCACAGGATTGGACGTCACGTGGGTAAGTACATCGTGGAAAATGCAAGAGTGTTGGACAGAAAAATACAAGCTGCATGCCATCTATCATCTGCAAATTGCGCTATTTTAGAAGTACCGTGTTTATTACTTACTTAATTCCAGAGTAAATATTGTTTGTTTTAGATGTAATAACCTGAAATGATTTGTAATTTTTAGTTTTTACTCGTTAATCAGGATAAAATATGAATTCATATACCGTATATACTCTCATATAAGTTGACCCACGTATAAGCCGAGATACCCACTTTTCCATCATAAATCAGGAAAAAGTGATTGTCTCGTGTGTAAGCCCCCTCCTCAGTATAGCCCCCATCCCATTGCTAGATGTGCCCCAAGGATGATACAGCTGTGTCTCAAGATGCCACTAGATGGCATCATAGATATGAGACACAGCGATTGCCACACAGAAAGAATACCCAATCATTGCACCGCTGACACGCGGCTTGCACGCTCCGCTTCACAAGCCGGGGGACACAGGTAATCTTAAGCAGCGCACTCTGCACACCATGTGGGGTTTGGGGGGCACAGACACAGCAGGGAACCAGCTGGCAAGAGCAGGATTAATAGTGCACAATCCTTATGCTCCTCCACCAGTAACAAAACCTGCTGCACCATCAGTTCTGCTCCACTGACTCGCATATAAGCCGAGGGGGTTAACATTTCAGCACATTTTTATACGCAGTATTTTTATATACAGTAATGCTGTGTTGATTTTTTTTTTTATTATTTTTTTTTTTTTTATATAGAAGAGAAGGAACCTTTTGACTGGGGGAAATACTTAAGGGAAGGTGAAGACTTTGGGTTAAGTCCTGATGAAGTTACTCCGGTAAGACCACCTATGCTCAATTCTGGGATATTCATTAGCGTTAAGATAGACCTATGCAGCTTTATTATAGCCCGATATGCCAAGCTGACCAATCCCTTTTCAATTCAAATTCAGTCGATTCCTACCCCTTACTGACAACTTAATCTCAATAGATTTCAACAGAAATGTATTGAGTATTGATCGCCCTGTAAGCGTTGCACTCCACAATTCAGCTCAGCAATATGCAATCATTGGTCCCCCACTGCTCCTCTTTACTTGAGGTTAATAAGCTGTCAATTTTGATTTAAAGTAAATTGATTCAATAATAATTGGATATTTGGGGGGCAGTAGATGTCTGGCAGATTTAATCAGCGTAATCTAATTGGCCAGAAAAATCAATATGTCTGTGCCTAGTTTTATTCAAAGTGGACCTTTAATCAGGATGAAATAAAAATGTAGATACTTACCTCAGTAGCGGGAAACCTTTGGATGGTCCAGAGACTTCCCCGATCGTCCTGTGCCCCTGTTGCATGACAGTAAAGTCGAATATTGCTCGTGAATCTACTCCCCTTAATGTGAGAATGCAGCTGCACTGCGCAGGCACAAAAGATAGCTTGTGCAGTAGCGTGGAGATGCTCATGCACAGCTTTTTTTCTCTCTACAATGAAGAGTCGGCACCACCCAAGTAGTTTATAGTTCTTTTATTTTGTGGGCTGCAATGACAGACCGCTGTTTCGGGCACTAGGCCCTTTTTCAAATTGCAATAGTAGTGATGAGTGAACAACCTACAAATGCACCTTTAAATACATGTCCCACAGGGTGTCGACCAATTGGACACACCGTGGGTGGGTCTAAGAGACGGGCCTGATGGAGAACTGCTAAGCTTAAAACAGCTTGTGCATAATGATGCTAAATGGCTACGTCAACACCCACCTATCACATCATTGGCTGAGCCTCCGTCCCTCCTGCGCTCTAACAGCCGCCATGTGAATGCGACTATAATTCCGCATAGCGCATCATCACCATGCGCCAGCGTCACGCCGTTGCGACCATAATAACGCATCCCCAGCGTAGTATCTCAAGATCATAGAGTGCCTGGCGCATAACATGGAACTAACGTCCCAGAAGCGCAATGACGCATGTGATGCGACGTTATGGTCGCACCGGCGTGACGCTGGCGCATGGTGATGATGCGCTATGCGAAAGTATAGTCGCATTCACACGGGGGCTGTTAGAGCGCAGGAGGGACGGAGGCTCAGCCAATGATGTGACAGGTGGGTGTTGACGTTGCCATTTAGCATCATTATGCACAAGCTGTTTTAAGCTTAGCAGTTCCCCATCAGGTCCGTTTCTTAGCCCCTCCCACAGTGTGTCTGAGTGGTCGACACCCTGTGGGACATGTATTTAAAGGTGCACTTGTATGTTGTTAACTCGTCACGGCTATTGCAATTTGAAACAGCGGTCTGTCATTGCAGCCCACAAAATAAGTTATAAACTACTTGGGTGGTACCAACTTTTCATTGAAGAAACTGAGTGTACTCCTGTCCTGGGGACACAGGAGTAGGAGTCAGGGCACGCCAACTTGTCCAGTGGGTGCTCCTTCAACCTATTGTGTATACAGCTTTTTTTCTCTATGCACAAATGGTTCCTTATTACTGTGCAGACACAAAAGCATTGGCGCCTGTGCAGTGCAGCCTCGCTCGTACACTGGATGGAGAGAGCCCCAGACAGCGACTGGAGTCATGGAGGATCGGGGGAAGTCTCTGGACCATCCAGAGGCTTCCCTCTACTGTTTTTTTCCCCTCCTGATAACAGGAGTGCTTTAATATTTTATTTTACATTTCAAAACCTTGCTTAATGGATTATGATTGCTGTTTCAGCATTAATATGTCTTTTCCAAGTAATTCCTTAGATGTGCATAATTTTTACAGCACAAAGCCAAAGCAAATAAAGCCTACCTGCTGTTATTTGTAGCTACCAGACCCCTCGGGGTCATCAGTACTATACTTTTTAGATGTGATATCAGAAATTCTGTTCCTGGGACCCTTCTTTGTCATACTACTGAGATGCAGCTCTATGCACGTTGCATTGTGCTGTGTTTCCACAGGTCGATGCACTACACATGCGTTTGTATGGCATGTTTACATCTCTGCATTGTAACAGACTGCAGTATCCAAGTGTACTTAATACAGTGCAATTCTACATGCTATGCAAAAAGTGTGTGTTTTGCATTATGCCTGTATTGCACAATGCTCATAGTGTGAACTTAGCCTAAGGAAAAGCATGTATTTGGAAGCCGCACATAATCTGATATGAAAACAGGAAGAGGAGACGGTTAGCATCACTGCAAAAGGCAAAGGCTGCGGGTGACAGTGAATGGCAGTGTGCTCTGAGACAAACAAAAAGATGGTTGAGCTGCAAATGGAATCACAGAAGTCCAGCATTACTGCAAGTTGGAGTATCAATAGTCAATTTATTCAAATAATGCGCCGCAGGGTGCGAAACGGAAGTTAGGCTTTCCCCCTACACCCACCGGCTACCGTCCATCTCTTGCAGGTATGTCCATGATGTACTGTGTTGTATGACCCTTGTATTACTGGAATAAATGGACTATTGATGCCCCAGCTTGCAGCAGTGGCGGGATTCTGTCACTCTTATTCTCATCTGCTATGAGCAAGCTGTGCTGTCAGTCAACACAATGTAGGGGCTGGAACAGGAACATGCACATAATTTTCATTACTATAAGATGTAGCAGTTTTCCAGTCAGTGGCGTAGCTAAGGAGCTGTGGGCCCCAATGCAAGTTTTACAATGGGGCCCCCAAGCACTTTATACATAACAATTGATACGGCGCACCAAAACCTGCCAAGGACCACCGCAATGCCAGAGGTGCAAGAAGAGGATGGGGAACAGTTTGTTAGTGATCACCACTATTCAAAGTATCTATAGAAGTGATTATTACCAGCACAGGACCAATAGACAGCTAATACTATAGTTGAGGGAGGGCTCTTCGGGGCCCCTCTGGCCCAAGGGACCCAATGCGGTGGTTACCTCTGCACCCCCTATTGCTACGCCCCTATTTCCAGTGCTAGGAAAGCAGAAAAGTATTCATTAAATGTAGTAAATTCAGCATCTTTTCAAATTCATGTTTTACTTAAATCCTTGAAATAAAGTGGCCTGCAATGTGGCCAGATGTTGGTGTATTCATTTATTACTCTTTCAGGAATGGTCTGATATGAGTGAGGAAGATGAGGAAACACTTAGCAGGGAGGACTCTGGAATCCAAGTTGACAGAACACCACAGGATGATGCTGACAAGAAAAGTGCTCCCCCTGTAGTGTCATGGAAAGGTAAAGATGCACAAAGACCTTGAAAGTCATCAGACATTCAGGTGCAATGCACCCACCATTAGGGCTGCCTGACTTGGCCAAGTGTTCATATCTCTCTGTTAGGGGATCAGGTATCAGGTAAAACTGTAAGCTGAAAAAAATGGTTACTAATAACATAAAGTTAAATCAAATAAGTTGTACACGTCGAATATCATAAATTATTATTTTTTTGGATTCAGGGCTTTGGAGTTGGAGCAATTTTTGGGTACCTGGAGTCAGGGCCGGTTGTTTCATAAACGCCGGAGTTGGAGTCGGAAGATTTTTGTGCCCACTCCATAGCCCTGCAAAGGGCTGTGGAGCTGGAGTCGGAGCAATTTTGGGTTCCTGGAGTCGGAGTAGAGTTCATAAACTGAGGAGTCAGAGTCAGATGATTTTTGTACCGACTCCACAGTCCTGGTTGGATTTACAATGACCTTTTAAGGGTACCATGTCTTGTTAATCTAGCACATCACGTTTCCCTTTATAGAAACCCACAGCAAGAGAGTAAGAGATTAAAATCAGGAGGAAAAACTTAATTGGGCTCTTTGTTAGAGAGAATTTCCACTTTTGTCCAGAAGAACTCAAGGCTTTCAATTCAGCTCTAAATAATTTGTGGATTATTAAAAAAAAAACAAAAAAAAAAACATGATTACAGCAGGATTACGTTGCTCTTATATGCACAAAAAATATATCGTTTTAAAGACTGGAGTTTCCAGTTAACTGCCAGTAAGTAGATTGGCCAAGCTAGTGAAATAAGTCTTGCCCTAGGAAGCTAAGTTGGGAATTTGGGGACATTGTCACATGAGGAGTACTCACTCCGTGTTCTGTTTAGGAAATGCTTAGCTAGCTGCAGATGATGAAAATGGGAAGACAGGTGCAAAAAGCCTTCTTCACCTTCAAACGTTATGGCAAATTTTAGAAAAAGTGAAATTTTCTCTTTGAAGTTCATGACACTTCACTAGCATTATGAGTTAAAATATTTCTAATTAGAAGACCAGATTCTTTCATAGTAACCAGATATGCAATCTTGCCATTAAGAATGCCATGTGTTTTTGCTACAGAATAGGAATCTGATTATGAACTCTTTTATTGCAGTTGGTGAACCAGATGCCCGTACTTGGCTGGAACAGCATGTTGTTCATCAGTATTGGACATCCAGGACTAGTCGGTTTTCAAACAGTATACATTTGCATTCTAATCTGGCAGCTGTTTGGTATGCAACATTTTACTTACCGCTATTCAAAGTTTAACTTTCTTCCCTATTTGTACAGAAATACAGGCACTCAAATATACATTAATTTAATGGCCATTTTCAATTCTAGCAAGTCAATCCTAGTGATCTATAAATCTAGAGTCTTTTTTTACTGAAAGAAAGCTGACATTTGCATGCCACATTTGTGTTTTACAACCTCACACTCAAATCGGAACCTTCCTAGCTGGGAGCCTAAAAAGAAGGGGCGCGGAGGATTAGTGTAACATCCAGCAGAGGTGTAATCCTAGGGGACAAGTAGAGAAGTGGTCAGTTCTGCTGTATTTAAAGGCTCTTTTATTAACCTCAACACTCCATCAAACAAATTGTTGCAGCTGACAGCTTGCTTTTTCAGATAGTCCTTTATTAAAGCTGTATAGCTGCCACTAAGGGCCCGTTTCCTCTAGTGCGGAAACTGCCGCGATTCCGCAGGGTTTCCCCGCACATGAATCGCACGGGGAAACTCTGCCATAGAGGAGAATGGCGCCGCCGGCCGAATCGCTTGCCCTAGTGATTTGGCCGGAACCCCCCGCAGAATTTGCTCGGGAGGCTGCGATTCCCATAGCAGTGCATGGCTCGGCTCATGGGATTCGCCTGCGAATCCAGTGCCGGCGCGCGTCTCGCAGACGCACGCCGCACTCGTGGAAACGAGCCCTAAGTGTAAATGAATCAGGACCAAGCAGGTTATATAGAAACAGCTAATTGACTCAGCAATCAGCTTGAAGTATGTACTTTACCAATGGGAAGACAGCCCAGCGAGAGCAGACCTGCTGGGAGACAGAGGAGCAGCAGAGACCAATAGCAGCCATCTGGCTGTAGACTGAAGCTGGCATGTCTTCTTTCATTTTCCTCTGCATCACCAGTGCGCATCCGTGCCACGCTAGCCAAATAAACAGAAAGCAGGGAGAACAACCATCAGATTGCCCACAAATGGGCAGAACTCCGGCGTGTAGCACTGCATCGAATGACACTCACTGGTGGGTGGATCTGTCCCCATGGAAACGAAACACCAGTGTAATATAAAAGCAAACAAAGAAGTCAGTAGACTATAAGGATTGGCCTCAATTCACTAAGCTTATCTCCTGTCTTTAATAACTCTTCTAGAGTTGTTACCATGGGGATAAGGCATGTAGTATTCAGGAAACATTTTACTTCAGGCAAACCTAAAGTTAACTCTTCTGTCTTTAAGTTAACTCTTTAATCCTTAAAATAACTCCAGAGTTAAAGACAGGCTGTTCATTAACTGCGTGTGAAAATAACTACAGAGGAGGTAAATTAACTACAGAAGAGGTAACGTAAAGAATGAAGAGATGAGCTAACTCTCTCACTGTGTGGAGGTAAGTTTTCTCTTGCCTTATTATCTCCAGCATGATCTTAGTGAATTGAGGCCATTGACAATTGCATTAAGGACAACCCAGTGTCGCACATGCTGAAGAGGCAACATCCCACTGCAACGTCTAATGTTGCACCTAAACATTTTCTAACACTATGGCATGTATGAATAACCGCTCAATGACCTCTAAGACTGAAAAATCTAGTGCTGTATATCCCTTACACCATCAACCTCTCTGTCCACCACCCCCATGAAAGTAAGGAAGTAAGGAAAGCCCAATAATATAATAACATTAGTATTAATTAGTCATATGAAAATACAAAAGTGTAAATGTGCCACTTTCCTCACAACTGAATTGGAACAGCCCTCAATTTGAAAGGACATGCTAAAAGAGCAAAAGCAGAATGAGCAAATTACAGAAACCAAGGTCATAATCACGATTCAAACCCCCATTACCGGTAACTTTCAAATATTTTTAATCCAACTAGCCTCACATCCTAATAACTCTCTCCCTCTATCACGTGGACCTCTGCAATCATGTGGAACCCCATCTAAGATTTGTAACTGTGACACAGTGGCCTCAATTCACTAAGATCATGCTGGAGATAAGGCAAGAGAAAACTTACCTCCACACAGTGAGTTATTTTATCTCTTCATTCCTTCACACTGAGGCGCTATTCCTAATACTACAGATTCCCTGTTAAACCCTTATTTGCCTGATGAAGCGGGCTTGACCTGCGAAACACGTTGCATTTCCTTTGGGGTATCGTATAATAAATGTGCTTATTTATATAAAAACAGGACGTCTGGTCTGCTTTTTGGAGGCAAGCCCACCACTTCCTCCTAGCACTTTTAAAGTTTTATGAATTTTTATCCTGCTGGCGCCTCTGTACAAAACACAAAAATACATTGCGTCCACTCCTGGTGGATGGGAGTGCTATCTCCTTTTTCTCACCTCTACAGAGAGCGACTTCTTAGCCCTGAGTGAGGACAGGCTTTATCTCCTCACCTGCCTTTTATAGTGGTTACCTGGACGGTAACCCATGTTTGTGAGTATAATCATTCTCACTTTATCAATTTATCTTACTTCCCTAACATACTACACTATATTGGGCTCTCGGTTTTCCGTTTTAGTCTTCATTCCTTAAGTTACCTCCTCTGTAGTTAATTTACCTCCTCTGTAGTTAATTTACCTCCTCTGTAGTTAATTTACCTCCTCTGTAGTTAATTTACCTCCTCTGTAGTTAATTTACCTCCTCTGTAGTTAATTTACCTCCTCTGTAGTTAATTTACCTCCTCTGTAGTTAAGTTACCTTCTCTGTAGTTATTTTCACATGCAGTTAATAAACAGCATGTCTTTAACTCTGAGGTAAAATGTTTCCTGAATACGACATGCCTCATCACCATTGTGATAACTCTAAAAACGTTATTAAAGACAGGAGATAAGCTTAGTGAATCGAGGCCATCTTTCAAGGTAGAAAAATGTTGTGATGCAGCTTGAGAGGAATCCCTGGTCCGAATTGCTTACGTATGTGAACTACCTCTATCCTTCAACCTTTTGTGTTGTTTTGGCCCACATAGGCCAAGCGACAAGGGGCATTTCAAAAGATACACACAATCAGATTGGCTTACAAGGTCGGGAGCCAATGAAGTCGTCTCCTGACTGGCTCATGGAGCTCGGCTGTCATAGCGATGGCACAGCAAGTGACCTGCAGCGACAGGAGAGTGGCACGATCGGCGGTAGCTTTCAATTACCCCCTGGTGGAAGAGGTTAAATGGAAAAGGGGTGTGTTTTTTTTATATTTTCAATCTGAGTTACATTTTCAATGATGTCAGCTATTAAGTATATTAAATGATGCCTCACATAAACTTATAGATCTCAGTTGTAATGCAGTGTTGATGTACTTGCCATATTTCTGTTTTAGGGATCAACATTTGTACACCACTGATCCACTCTACACGCCTGATGAAAAAACATTTGTTACTGAAACGCAAGTGATTCGAGAGACACTCTGGTGAGTAAGTTGAGAAACGGTTGTTTTTAAAGCAAGTAACTGCTGAGTATCCTCAGTAGGGGTTATTAAGGAAAAGACACTGAAGCGAAAAACAAAAAAAATTATGATGAATTGGTTGTGTAGTACGGATATTTACTAGAACATTAGTAGCAAAGAAAATATTCTCATTTTTATGTTCCGTCATAGTGTTTTTTTATAACATTGCATCATTCTGTAATATTTGCAGTTTACACACTACTCAGCATTTTTTTTTTTTTAATTCTTTATTTTAGTGTTATATTAATATCTTAATACAATTTAGCATTTCAAGTTTCAGGAAAGCATACATTTGAACAAAGGTGATCTTCCAAAAATGTGAGACACTAGGAGACGCAGCTCCATTGCAGTAAATAAGAAATAGATACACCAAAGATAAGAAAAGGCTTAATGCTAAAATCCTGATTTGATCAGCTACTGTGGATTTTATTATGCATAAGAAATATAGCAATTAAGGAACAATACTTTTTAAACCTATAACTCAACGTCAGTTGGGCACAAACTTTGTGTGTCCTGGTTAGGTATGGCATGTCATCTCCTCGCCCCCCCCCCCCCCCCCCCATTTCATTCATGTATTTTGAAAAAGATCCTCCTTAGTCAACTCCAAGGAAACCCAGTGTCTTGGGATGCCACATCTTTTCATATCAGGTCAAGCCCTCCAGTACACTACTCAGCATTCTAAATGATTTTACAGAGCAGGCCAGTGAACTATTCACCTGTCCTCTGGAGAGAAAAATAAAATACAGTGACTGACAGTTGAGATAACAAGCTTCAGAAGACAGAGCTCTCTGCGACTTTGAAAGTCATGGAGCTCAATGTCTCTTTTGCATAGATAACTGGAGTTTCTTAACTCTTCCTGTACTTGAAGCAATATTAGACTTGCGTCTCTGCTCCTAATTATTCAGGGCTGTGGGGTCAGAGTCAGAGCAATTTTTGGGTACCTGGAGTCGGGAAAAAATACTAAGACTCCTAATGAATTTAAACTATAATTAAAATAGAAAATATGATAAAATGTTCTATTTCTCAGATAATAGTCATCATAAATAATTTATACATACAGTAATAGCCGTGCTTAGTCCACAGAAATGAAATAAACCAGTCAAAAAATAGTTACTTATGCTGCTTCAATAAAGCAGTCCCCGTATTTTTAAAGTCAGATATACATATCTGATTGTGACTGTACAGTATATATGTGTGCACAGAAATCTCTTTTATATATACTAAATAACATCTCTGCTGTAAGAATAAAGCCTGATGTGTAGCTGTGTCACTAATAGAGATGGTCAATGAGCTGGAAATAATTCTGCGCTGATGCGGGTTTATGCAAATGTATGCACTCCCTTTGCTGATGAAATCAAATAATTTGATATGTTAATAAAATTTGGTTTGATGACTACGAATTAAAGGGTACCTGAGATGGATGAAAAGAAAAGTTTTATACATACCTGGGGCTTCCTCCAGCCCCCTTCAGGCTAATCATTCCCTCGCTGTCCTCCTTGCCACCTGGATTTTTCTGCTATGAGTCTCGGTAATTCAGCCAGTCAGCGCAGTCCAGCTGCGTGCCTCTCCCACAGCCAGGAGCATTCTGCACCTGCGCAATAGTGCTGCACAGGTGTAGTAATCTCCCAGTGGCAGAGTGTGTGCGTGTGCAGAAGATCCAGGTTTTGGGGGAGGACAGCGAGGGACTGATTAGCCTGAAGGGGGCTAGAGGAAGCCCCATGTATGTATGAAACTTTAATTTCATCTGTCTCAGGTTTACTTTGTTACACAGTAGTACTATACTTTACATATGCACTCCCCACAGAGCTGCAGGGAATCCACTGAGAATGTTGTACACATTGAACACAGAGGTGTTGTCTATCACCCATAAACCTGGTTCAAATTGTACCTGAAGAATGTGTAATAGAGGAAGAATCTCCTCATTCTCCTGCAGAGTACCTGCACATCACTCTATGTACCCACAGTTGCATTGCCTAGGGCCTGATCCATGTTCAGATTGTGCATGAAGAATGTGTTATAGAGGAAGAGCATTCCTAAGCGTTGGCAGTTAAGAGATGCATTTCATGTTACATACTCTCAATCAACAAGATTGTAATATGCAAATTAGAGGAGTCTGAGTCAGTGGAATGCTAACCTGAGGAGTCGGAGTCGGTGGATTTTTGTACCGACTCCACAGCCCTGGTTTTATTTCTTAGCTGTACTACACATACAAATCATTATATCATAATTTTTTTTCCCTTCAGTGTCTCTTTAAGCTGTACATACAATTTCCTGTCCTACTAGCGTACTTGCTATTGGCATGCAACTTACATTAGATAATACTTCTGGAAAAATAAAGTGTAGGAGTTCCATTATTTCCACATACTCTTTCTGATCCATTGTTAGATTTAGCTTGTGATCCACTCCGGCACTATGCTGCGCTGCGTAATGGGGTATTATGCTTGTGCATGCATTGAGGGGTGGAGCTAGAGAGTGCACACCGGCTTGTGCCCCCCCCCCCAATGGTCTGCTAACATGGCTTTGTAAGAAAATGAAGCTAGAAATAAATTATATTATATTTCCAGCTGACATTTTGACTCACTGTATATCAACTTTTATCTAAAATGTCTCTTCTTTCTTAGTGTGGTTCATATTTTTTTTCCCTCCATAATTTTCTGTATGTTTTTAGGTTACTTTCCGGTGTTAAAAAGCTCTTCATCTTTCAGTTAAGTGATGGGAAGGTCACTGTGAGGAATGACATCGTTGTATCGCATGTGACACATGTATGTTAACCCGTTCTCTTATTTTTCCCATACAGTACAGCTAATTTAAACAATGCTTTACCAGTTAGGTTTCTTTTGAATTTCAACATCGGAGAAGAGAAATATAGTACAGAACTTTTATTGAAAGCTCTTTTCTTGAGACTTGACATTCAATTCTTAGTTGCGTGTGGTCCGGTATTAGTCATGAAGAGAATCCAAAGACATAACAACAAAAGTTGTTTAGGTATCACCTAAACAACTTTTGTTGTTATGTTTTTGGATTCAATTCTTAATGCAAGTCCTCTAAAGATTAAAGTGACCAATCAAAGGAAAACCTGAAATTTTGGATTGCATGCGTAAGCGTTCCAATCTTGCATGTTTGTTATTGTTTGTGTTCCTATGTAACAGAATTTCTTCTGCTGTCCCCATGAGAATTGAAGTAAATGCTAAACTTTTACAGTTGGGGATAGATATCCATACAAGATAGTTGTTACAGTGACCATTGTTAAACCTGGTTTTCCATTGCCTTTGGAGAAGTTCTCTTTATCTTTCTGCAGTTTCTCTGGTCAGAAAATGAGGGAAAGCCTCTCCAGTAGGCACATATAGCAAAACCTAAACTGAAAATAAACGCAACAGATAATTCTATGTGTAGTAGCAATGACATGTACAACTGTTCTGGTATCTCCTATTAGTTTATTGTAAGGGGTTACATTTTGACTGAGTGCACACCAGCCATATCAATTTGACTTGGTGCCATCAGCTCATAACAAAAAGAAATGATTAGCTTGGGAGCTTGAGGACACTCTTGCTGTCAGCATCGTGTGCACAGCCAGAAAAAGTATTTTCTTTCTGTTTACTTTTCAAGAGAGCCCAGGGCTACATTTGGCTGCAGTTCAAGTCCTTCATTTGCACGATTAAAGCTCTGAGAGACAATATCTAACTTGGCTTGGTACTATATATAACCATATTTGTCTTGGCATGCCACATGTGTTCAGGTACACCAGAGGAACTGTAGTGAAAAAAACATAATAAAATTGCTTATAGTTTACAATATTCATCTGTAGATTGTCAGTTTTTGCCCTTTTGTAAAATCTTTACTCTTCCTGATTTATATTCTGAAATGTATCACTGGTGGTGACATCTTTAGTTCTGCCAGGTGATCTGTATGAAATGTTCCTTACTGAGAGTTCTATGCACAGAGGAAGATATTGCTTGATATTTGGAAAAAGCTGCCATTTCCCACAGTGCAATGAGGTTCACAGACGGAAAACTGTCAGGACCATGGTCATGACCAGGGCTGTGGAGTCAATACAAAAATCATCCCATTCCAACTCTGACTCCTCAGTTTATGAAACCACCGACTCCAGGTACCCAAAATTGCTCCGACTCCTCCACTTAGACTCCTTAGTCTAATACTTACCGGGGCTGTGTATTTGGTACAAAAATCATCCGACTCCCGACTCCTCAGTTTATGAGACCACCAACTCCGATTCCAGGTACCCCAAATGTATTTAACACATGCATATTTATATCAAAATATTCCTAGCGTTTCTCCTCCTTTTCAGAACTGCCTTAGGTCTGTGCTTGAGCAAATAGCAGCATATGGACAAGTGGTATTCCGGCTGCAGAAGTTTATGGATGAAGTGACGGGTCACTGTTGTGAGAATCCGTTGCCAGGAACCCTTACAACTCCTAAGAAAGGTGCTGAAGCTCCATTCCGAACATACCAAGCCTTCATGTGGGCTTTGTATAAATACTTCATGAGCTTTAAAGCAGAGCTGACAGAGATCGAGAAGTGCATAATTAATAAAGGTAAAACACAGTTCTTACTTTTTTTTTTCATTCTGATTATTTATGTATAACTGTGTTCACTATAACCGTTATCTGACCACTTATCCACTCAGATGAAACGGTCACGCTGGCAATGGTTGTTGAGAAGCTCGCTCCTCGGTTGGCACAACTCAAAGTCCTGCACAAAGTTTTCAGCACTGGAATTGCTGAAGTTCCTCCGGATACCAGAAATGTTGTGAGAGCGTCTCATCTACTTAATACCTTATATAAAGCTATACTGGAGTATGATAATGTGGGAGAAGCTTCTGAAGAAACGGTAGGTAACTAACTTCTCATGTGAGTTATGTGACTATAGTTGCTGTTCAGGCAAAGATAGAAGAAACCTAAACCAAACTTTTCACTTAGGCCCTGTTTACACTTAATCAGTTGGTACACGTTTTTTGTTTTTCTTCTCCATAGCAGTGCATTGTGAAAAAGATTTCTGTTAAGACGCGTGAACTGTGCCATAGAAAACATGGGCATTACTTTGAAAATTAGTTGCCCTTTCAGTTATAACTGAGAGCAACTGATTAAAGGGAAGGTCCAAGCAAAAAAAAAAAAAACGAGTTTCACTTACCTAGGGCTTCTACCAGCCCCATGCAGCCATCCTGTGTCCTCGTAGTCACTCACTGCTGCTCCAGTCCCCCGCTGGCAGCTTTCTGACCTCGGAGGTCAGGGCCAAATTGCGTACATTTTTACACATTCCCGCTAGTGCAGGGACATTAACACATACATTTTTACCCATTAGTAGTGCAACGCGTAAATTTTTGTTCCTGCACTAGCTGGAATGCGTAAAAATGTATGCAATGTGGCCCTGACCTCCGAGGTCAGAAAGCTGCCAGCGGGGGACTGGAGCAACAGTGAGTGACTACGAGGGCACAGGATGGCTGCATGGGGCTGGTAGAAGCCACAGGTAAGTGAAACTCATTTTTTTTTTTTTTTTTTTTTTTTTTTTTGCTTGGACCTTCCCTTTAAGGCCCCGTTCACACTGCACGCGTTTCCAGCCGCGTTTTGGAAACGCGTGCAGGTGGCCGACACGCACGACATCAGACAGTGCATAGAGTGCACTGTCTGATGTTCACACTGCATGCTTCCGGACCTGTGCGGTCCGGGAACGCATGCTGCACACATTTTTTCCCAAAACACGTGGCTGTCCCATTCACTTTTCAGTGATGGGATCAGCCACGCAACGCATACAAACGCGGATGGCTTGCGTTCGTACGCGTTGCGTTCTGCATGCGTGGCCGTCTGCGTTTGTAATGTGAACGTGGCCTAAGGGCCTGTTTCCACTACACGCAGATTGGATGCAGAAAAACTGACTCCAATGAATGCCTATGGGCTTGTTTCCACTAAACGTGATTTTTCTGATGCAGATTTTCCCATAGGCATTCATTGGAGTCAGTTTTTCTGCATCAATTCTGCATCCAATCTGCATGTAGTGGAAACCGGCCCTAAGTGTAAACCTTACCTGGGACTTCTACCAGCCCCCTGCAGACGTCCAGTGCCCGCACCGTCACTCACCGATCCTCGGGTCCCACGCAGTGTTTTAAGTTCCGTCTTTCACTGACTGACCAGTCTGTAGCCACTGTGCCCTGGTTGCACGCATCCTCGATCATGCGCCTGTCGCCGGGAGAAAGATTTCTGAGTACTGTGTCTGTGCAGGATGCTTTGTGTGGGAAATAACGGCTTTTCCAACTGCCAAGCAAGCTGCATCTCCCTCTGGGTTGTTGAGAAGCTCGCTCCTTGGTTGGCACAACTCAAAGTCCTGCACAAAGTTATCAGCACTGGAATTGCTGAAGTTCCTCCGGATACCAGTAATGTTGTGAGAGCGTCTCATCAACTGCCAAGCAAGCTGCATCTCCCTCTGGGCATAGAACTCTCAGTAAAGAACATTTAGCACAGACCACATGCCAGTTCTAAGGATAGAATATCTAATAATAAGAATAAGGATAAGAATATCTAAGGATACCACCACCAGTGATCAGGGAGAGGGAAGATTTTACAAGAGGCTAACACTGACTAAATAATCTAAAAATTAATTTTGTAAAAATTAAGCAATTTTATTCATTTTGCTATTTTTACTACAGTTTCTTTTTAATTTGAATATGCAAAAGTACTAGTTATTTGGTATTGCAGGGCAATTTCTTTGCTGCTGTGAAAAAACAAGTGTTGGCTTTCATAGTTCTGGCAAACTGAAAGCTATAGTTCTGTCACAGCAGCATATTGTTGACCGGCACACAGCCTTACACAATAAGAATTTACTCACCTGGGAATGCAAAGACATTTTTACAAAGATCAGGTATTAAAGGCAGTAGTGTTACTGAGGCCCCTTTTACACTTGCGAGCTGTGTAGCCCTGCGTTATGCTTCCCCACTGCATCCCCGCCGCAAGGGCTGTGCAAGTCTACATAGACTTGCACACTTCACGCGATGCGACACGGTGCGCTGGAAGTATCAAAGTTGCCGTATTCCTGGCACAAAGTCTGCATTGTGTTACCGTATGAGCCGTGCCTACCGCATGGTTTATGGAGCAATGGAAGTCAATGGGCGATGCAGCTAGTGTGAACGACGGGAGTGTGGTGCGACGCACATGCACAGACTGACGGGAATCCCAGTGACATACTTCCTGCCCATAAGGGAGTACATCACAAGCCGGGGGGGGGGGTGACTATGCATATAACCTCGCTGCCACGGCATTGCACAGAGTCATATGAAGGCTCAGTGCAGTGCTTACACCACGTCGCATTGCAAACAGGTGTAAAACCTGCCTAAAAGCTAAAAGCAATACTGAAGCTAGCTGCAAAAAAAAAAAAAAAAAAAAAAATGCGTACAGGAAGGAGTGGCTGAATCCCACAGAGTTTTTCTGTCCCCTCGTTCCATTCTGTACCTTCTTAAATCCTTGGCAGGCTTTGGAAGTACTTGCGTCCCAGAGTGCTTCTTAAAACAGGCACATCCATACTGCGCATGTGTGCGTGCAGTAGAGATATACCTCATCTTTGGAAGTACTTGTCCCCATGGAGGGCGAAGGAGCCATTCGACCAAGCTGGTTGAACTTCACAAGGCCCCGGCAGTGGAAAGAGGGGACGTAGAGAGGATTGGGAGGACTTTATGGGATCTAGAGCCTGCCTTCTCCATAGCTAAACATCTCACTCGTTCGGGGTAAGCCGCGCAGGAGGTTTTCTCAGGCCCTGCTGGGCCGATCTCCGTAATTTTTTTTCTTGCTGGACGCAGCTAGCACTTTGCTAGCTGCGCCAGCACACTGATCGCCGCCGCCCCGCGCTCGATCGCCGCTATCCGCGCCGCCGTAGAGCCCCCCCCTAGACCCCTGCGCTGCCTGGCCTATCAGCGCCAGGCAGCGCTAAGGGGTGGATCGGGACTCCCTTAGACGTCGGTGACGTCATCCCGCCCCGTCGCCATGGCGACGGGGGAAGCCCTCCAGGAAATCCCGTTCTTTGAACGGGATTTCCTGATCGCCTATCGCCGGAGGCGATCGGCGGGGCTGGGGGGATGCCGCTGAGCAGCGGCTATCATGTAGCGAGCCCTGGGCTCGCTACATGATTAAAAAAAACACAAAAAAAGGCAGCGCTGCCCCCTGGCGGTTTTTAATATACCGCCAGGGAGGTTAAAGTTCAATTCAATGCACAGGCCTAGATATGCACACTTTTAAAATATGAATGAATAGGTCTTAGTTTCAAATGAAGCTTCTTCAGTTAAAAATCCTGTTGTATAATACATTGACGGCGAGAATAGAAGGGGCTGCAGTTTGTCTTGCATGTTCAGACAAGATGTGTGGCACATGCTTAACCTTCCTGGCCGCACAGGAGGATTTCTCAGGCACTACTGGGCCGATTTGCATAATTTTTTTTTTTCGCTACACGCAGCTAGCACTTTGCTAGCTGCGTGTGCACACCAATCGCCGCCGCTCCGCGCCGATTCGCCTATATCTGCCGCCCCCCCAGCCTGGCCTATCAGCGCCAGCCAGCGCTGAGGGGTGGATCGGGACTCACGATGACGTCATCACGCTCCAGGAAATCCCGTTCTTTGAACGGGATTCCCTGATCGCAGATCGCCGAGCCCTAGGCTCGCTACATGATTATATAAAAAAAAAAACTGCTGCGCTGACCCCTGGCGGTTTTTAATAGACCGCCAGGAGGGTTAAAGTGAACCGGAGGTGAGAGTGATATGGAGGCTGCCATATTTATTTCCTTTTAAACAATACTAGTTGCCTGGCAGTCCTACTGATCTATTTGGCTGCAGTAGTGAACTGAATTACACCAGAAACAAGCATGCAGCTAATCCTTGTCAGTTCTGACAATATTGTCAGAAACCCCCGACCTGCTGCATGCTTGTTCAGGGTCGAGGGTTGAAAGTATTAGAGGCAGAGGACCAGCAGGGCAGCCAGGCAACTGGTATTGCTTAAAAGGAAATAAATATGGCAGCCTCCATATTATTCTCACCTCGGGTTCCCTTTAAACTCCAAGACAATTACACTATGGCATTTGTAACCCATTTACTTAGAGACTCTGTAACAAAATTTTCCTCCTCATTTCTTCTATCCTATAAGTTCCTATGCCTGTTCTAATGTGCTCTGTTTTACTGCAGCCTTTTCTAATTGCACAGTGGCTGTATTATCTCTGTTATATGATCTAATCTTCTCTCCTCTGTCGGCTCTGTCGGGCTGAGGCAGTCAGGCTGGAATGTGCTGTACTGCTTGTGATTGGATAGAAGCTATACACACCCTCTCCATGCCCCCTCCAAGCTCTGTATGACTCACACACTGAGCTACTCTCAGTGTATTACTTGCTATGTCTTTTGTTTGTATACACTGGATAAAAATGGCAATTACAAGCCAGGATTGCAGCAGGGAGAGGCAGAAACGGCACAGGGGGGCCCAGGAGAACATAATGAATAGAATGGTATTCTTTTTGTTGTAAGAATTTTACAGTACAGATTCTCTTTAAAGGGAACCTGAAGTAAGCCCACTTGTCCTTTCGCAGGGCCCCTCTGAACATATCCAACAAGAGCTTGTGGGATATGTTCTGGAAGCCACACTACCCTCTACCCCCCATGTACAAGTTGGACCGTACTGTGCATGCTGTAGTACAGTCTGCTTCGGCGAGTAGCATGAAGCCGTTCATGTATGCACATGACGACTGTGCTCTTACACGAAGGGGTGCTCAGTCGCAAACAAGTAGGGGGTCCTGGCAACCAGTGGTGAGGTCAAAGAGGACATGCAAAGTCTCTGGAGCATCCAGGGCTTCCCTCTACTTGAGTAAATATCTACCTTTTTTTTAAAGTCAAGGGTTTGCTTTAAACTTTCATTGTTTGAGAATGAAGATGGCAGCCTCCATATTCCTCTCAATTCAGGTTCCCTTTAAAAGGGATTTATTGACAAGCACCAAATAGCTTGTACACAGGTAATAACAATTTCTGCCACTGAGTGCTAGAAAAGCATTTGTGCCTGGATGTTGATGTTGAGCAAATTATAACACCAGTAGCTTATATATTTAAGTGAAAATTAACAATTTATTTTTAATTTGCCTAAATGTTTTTGTGTTTCTAAGCAGCTTTTATTTTATATGTAATTGTTTACTTTTAGGTTTCTCTGTTATTTTTCCTATGGGTGGAAACGGTGAGACCATATTTAGAAATAGTTGATAAATGGATTGTTCATGGACATCTCTTTGACCCAGCAAAGGAATTCATTATTCAGCGGTAGGTATAGAGTTGAATGCAGGCTTGGCATGTCTGGTATTTTTCAGCTTCTCTATTCTTTTTGTTTGTTTTGTTTTTTCTATTTTGTAATTTTTAGTTTTTTTTTTTTTTTTAGTTTACAAGTACGGAGTGAATGCTTTTGCTGTTTAAAATGACAGCTTGTGCCTTAAAGAAAACTTGTAACATGAAAAAGTTCCCCTGGGGGGTACTCACCTTGGGAGGGGGAAGCCTCAGGGTCCCAATGAGGCTTCCCACGCCGTCCTCCGTCCCTCGGGGGTTTCGCTGCAGCCCTCCGAACAGCGGCCATGTAAATATTTACCTTCCTGACTCCTGCGCAGGTGCTGTGGTGGCTCTCGGCTCCGAAACAGGCGGAAATACCCGATCGCCGTCGGGTCTGCTCTACTGCGCAGGCGCAAGTCTCCGGCACCTGCGCAGTAGAGCGGACCCGACTGAGATCGGGTATTTCCGTCTACTTCGGAGCCGAAAGCCGCAACAGCGCCCCCGCTGGAGCCTGGAAAGGTAAATATTGAACAGGCTGTCGGATCTGTTGGGCCGCTGTTTGGAGGGCTGCAGCGAGACCCCTGTAGGACAGAGGACGGCGTGGGAAGCCTCATTGGGACCCTGAGGCTTCCCCTCCCGAGATGAGTACCCCCCAGGGGAACTTTTTCATGTTACAGTGTCTCTTTAACATGGGGGAATCGAGCTTGGCAGAGAATGTCTGTCTGCTTTCTAGTTCCCCAAGAATGTCAAGGTGTGGTGTGTATTGATTCTCATTTAATAACTCAGTGTGAGGACAGCTGCTCAGTCTTGTCAGTAGTCCTCACCTGTCAGTGAGTAGCCAAAAACATACCTTTTATTTATGTCATAAGTCACATAAAAGCTGCTTAATTTGAAGCTCAAAGTGACATAGTAATATCAGTATGTTTCTACTGTTATTTCTTTTTTTCCCGTTGTTGCTTTCTATATGGGACCTGCCATCTTACTTGGGATGTCAGGACTATGCACAGCATAGATATAATTCACAGCAATTTTAAAGGTCCGTACACACGCCGGACCGCAGGCAACGACGGGTCCGTCGTCACCTCCCGCTGGGCGGGTTTTCAGCAGACAGTCCGGCGTGTGTATAGCCTGTCGGCGGACTGATACGGCTGATTCTGAGTGATCCGCCCGGCAGATCGCTCAGAAACAGCCGTATCAGTCTGCAGACAGACTGTACACACGCGGGACTGTCGCTGGAACTCCCACCCAGCGGGAGGTGACGACGGACACATCGTTGCCTGCAGTCCGGCGTGTGTACGGACCTTAAGTCTCCTGTTCGTTGTCCTTCAGTATGTCAGCAGAAAGACTTAAAAGAAACCCTGGGCCACTCTTGTCTCCTGCTGGGCTGCCCGGTACTGTGGGAGAGTCAAGCTTTTGTTGAGCTCTATCGCACATGCTCAGTCTGACTGTTTGCGCTCCCGCTGCTTGGAGCGTTCTGCGCCTGGACAGTAGTTCCTGCGAATGCTCAGAACGCTTCCGACCATGGGAGCGTGACCGGGCCATGAATGCACAACGAAGCGTGACTCGGCCAGAAAACTGGGCTGCCCAGTGGGAGGCGGGAGCAGCCTGGGAAGATGGCTAGGGACCAACGGGCTCAAGGGGGCTGGAGGAAGCTCCAGGTAAGTGTAAAACCTGAGACCTCTTTGGTCTCAGGTACACTTTAACCTCCTTAGCGGTAACCCCGTGCTGGACACTGGGTAAGCCGCCGGAGGGTACCGCTCAGGCCCTGCTGGGCCGATATACATAATTTTTTTTTCAAACATGCAGCTAGCACTTTGCTAGCTGTGTGTTTGGTCTGATCGCCGTCGCCCACCGCTGATTCGCTGCTATTCCCCCCCCCCCCCCACTCCCCCCCAGGCCCCTTGCGCTGCCTGGCCAATCAGTGCCAGGCAGCGCTAAGGCGTGGATCGGAGCACCCGCCGACGTGATGACGTCGGTGACGTCATCGCGATCGTCGCCATGGCGACGGGAAGCCCATACAGGGAATCCCGTTCAGAACGGGATTCCCTGCAGGGCAAAAGCGCCGGCGGCGATCGGAGGGGTGGGAGGGGGGAAGCATGTAGCTAGCGCTAGGCTAGCTACATGCTTTAAAAAAAAAAAAAAATTTTAAAAAGGTGCTGCGCTGCCCCCTGGCGGAGTTTTTTTACCGCCAGGGAGGTTAATCACTGTTTTGTGTCTGCAAGGTTTCTTTAAATCTGAGGTGATACATTGCCTAGGCGACGGGGGAGAGAGAAACAGAATTTTGTAAATTTACAGTGCCAAACTAATAGCATTTTAGTAAGGAGGCTTTTTGGTCTCTTTCAGCGCTCCTGTGAGTTTTGGTGCACCATGAGCTTGCTGGGCAATCTGTAACCACCTGTATGAGTAGATTCTTCACTTTTTCCTGACTGTGAATTATAGCTCACAACAGGAATAGCCACAATAATAATAATAAAAAATAGTTTGCAGTGATTACCAGTTTTATTACTTTTCTTTATTTCCTGGCCTGGTGACTGCTATGATTTCCATAGAGCCTGAATAATTATTGGACCAAGGGGGTGAAGGTAGATTTCTCCAGTCCTGACACAGGCAGCTGTAACAACCTGACAAATTCTATCCCTTCTACATTTTATCCAAAACTTGGGGGAAAAAATGGTTTACATTTAGATATTGGCTGTATTTTTGCTTTTTCAATATGTCTGGTCTTCTTTGTGCAGTAATAAGGATGTTCCTGTTAATCATCGTGACTTCTGGTATGCCACCTACACATTATACAGTATATCAGAGAAGACTGCCGAGAATGAAGACAAAATGAGTGACAATGCCAGTGCCAGCTCAGGCAGTGACCAGGCCCCAGCAAGCAGGCAGCACACAATGGTCTCTTTCCTGAGGCCTGTCCTGAAGCAGATCATCATGGCAGGGAAGTCCATGCAGCTTTTAAAGAACCTAAAGTGTAAATCAATCCAACAGCAAGACTCATCAAGAGGTAGGTTATGTGAATTAAAGGGTGAACACTGTTAACAATATTACATTAGCTGAAAAGTAGTTGTTAATTTAACACCTCATTTGAATGTATGTTTTTAATTAAAATTGTGTTCCAAGCAATTATTAATTTTTAGAACATGTTTTCCATACTTGTATAGTGCCATCAGATTACACATATGGCCTCAATTCACTAATCAGTTTAGACTAGTCTACTAATGGTTTTTAGTCTACTGATGGTTTGGTCAGTTGCATCAAAAGGGAATTCACTATTACCAAATGTTTTAGACCTGGTATAAACCATTTGGTGGAGAAAGGATCAAAAGATGCAATTCACAAACAAGTAGCTATGACTGACATCCTTCTCCTTTGATGGGCTCTCCTGTGCATACAATTTAACTGCTGCATAATTAATTCAAAAGGTTCCATCCTCACATCTAAAATACCTCACAGAATTACTTTACCAACAAGAAATCAGCTGGTCCTCTGTCAGAAAAAGTGGGTGTGGTTACTCCTTGTTTGCCTTTGTGAATTGTATAATTACTGAATGTTAGAGCAGGTCTAAAAAACAGCTCTAAAACATTACACCAAACCATCAGTAGACTAAAAACCATCTGAAGACTAGTCTAAACTGCTTAGTGAATTGAGGCCATAGAGCTTTACAGAGCACAGAACCATTTGTTATTGTTAATGCTATCCCAAGGACCTAATTATATAGTTCCTATTAGTCGGTACTCTTACAAACAATGTTGTATAGTCCTATACATCAATTAGTTAGATAATATACCCATATATATTTGGATTGTTGGAGTAAACCGGAATACCCAGAGAAAGCCCCTGTATACCGGTCCGAGGGATGGAGGTGGGATTCAGTTATAATAATACTAGTGATGTTAGGCAACATTGCTAGTGTCTCTGTATAACCTTGACGGAACCAAGCACCGAAAAAAAATACAAAATACACAGTGAATACTGTATGTGTTGTCTAGCATACTGCAGGAAATCTTCTTACACTGTGTCCCTTAGACATGTAATCACAATCTGACTACCTGACTGTGTATATCAAACAGCTAGAGTCATTGTCAGTGTAGGTATATGTCAGTGCGATCCTTAAAGTGGAGCTATAATCAAAATATCTCCTCTCCTCAAAAGGTTTGGCATGCCATAAAAACATAGACTGTTTAACATTGCTAAAGCTTATCAATTACGTGCTGCACACCTTCCCTGATTGTCTTTGGATCAGGGTGAGTAAATCTAGCAGAGAAGGGTTGTTTTTTTTTTTTTTTTTTCAGGGTTCAGTGTGACTGTAAGCAGAAGAGTTTTCCGCACTGTAGTTTATTCTTCTGCTCAGTTTTAGGTTAGCAGCACTGGTGTGTTTTTAGCAATATTTTAGCACAAGTGGAATTTCAGCACATGAGCTATAAGGTTAGTCTAATCTGTACCTATATGAGATATTTTGGTTTAATTTTTCTGTACTGTCTCTTCTCTGTTGTGATGATTTAGATGCAGACAGGAAAAGTTTGTACACACTGTTCTTGGAGTCTGTTCAGTCTCGACTACAGCATGGAAAGGAATCTGTTCCAGACAGTGCTACAGAGCAACAAGTTAATAAGCAGAGTCTTATAAAGATGCAGTCCATAGTGGCCAGACACCTGGAGTTGAATGATGTACATGATCCACTGCTGGCTATAAACTTTGCAAGGTAATACGAGCTTAATAATGAATTTGCAGCCACTATATTCCTCTCTCACTTTAGGTGTCCTTAAAGGGAATGTCCAAGCAAAATAAAAAAAAAATGAGTTTCACTTACCTGGGGCTTCTACTAGCCCCATGCAGCCATCCTGTGCCCTCGTAGTCACTCACTGCTGCTCCAGTCCCCCGCTGGCAGCTTGCCAACCTCGGAGGTCGGCGGGACGCATTGCGTACATTTTTACACATTCCCGCTAGTGCAGGAACATTAAAGCATACATTTTTACGCATTACTGGTTCAATGCGTAAAAATGTACGCATTGAACCAGTAACGTGTAGAAATGTATGTGTTAATGTTCCTGCACTAGCGGGAATGCGTAAAAATGTCATCCCGCCGACCTCCGAGGTCGGCAAGCTGCCAGCGGGGGACTGGAGCAGCAGTGAGTGACTACGAGGGCACAGGATGGCTGCATGGGGCTGGTAGAATCCCCAGGAAAGTGAAACTCATTTTTTTATTTTGCTTGAACCTTCCCTTTAAACTAAGAATTACAAAGAAGACTGGATCAGAGACTGGAAACTGCTTTCTGTATACGGTGGGTTGCAAAAGTATTCGGCCCCCTTGAAGTTTTCCACATTTTGTCACTTTACTGCCACAAACATGCATCAATTTTATTGGAATTCCATGTGAAAGACCAATACAAAGTGGTGTACATGTGAGAAGTAGATTGAAAATCATACATCATTTCAAAAAATGTTTTACAAATAAATAACTGCAAAGTGGGGTGTGCGTAATTATTCGGCCCCCTGAGTCAATACTTTGTAGAACCACCATTAGCTGCAATTACAGCTGCCAGTCTTTTAGGGTATGTCTCTACCAGCTTTGCACATCTAGAGACTGAAATCCTTGCCCATTCTTCTTTGCAAAACAGCTCCAGCTCAGTCAGATTAGATGGACAGCGTTTGTGAACAGCAGTTTTCAGATCTTGCCACAGATTCTCAATCGCATTTAGATCTGGACTTTGAATGGGCCATTCTAACACGTAGATATGTTTTGTTTTAAACCATTCCATTGTTGCCCTGGCTTTATGTTTAGGGTCGTTGTCCTGCTGGAAGGTGAACCTCCATCCCAGTCTCAAGTCTTTTGCAGTCTCCAAGAGGTTTTCTTCCAAGTTTGCCCTGTATTTGGCTCCATCCATCTTCCCATCAACTCTGACCAGCTTCCCTGTCCCTGCTGAAGAGATGCACCCCCCGAGCATGATGCTGCCACCACCATATTTGACAGTGGGAATGGTGTGTTCTGAGTGATGTGCAGTGTTAGTTTTCTGCCACACATAGCGTTTTGCATTTTGGCCAAAAAGTTCCATTTTGGTCTCATCTGACCAGAGCACCTTCTTCCACATGGTTGCTGTGTCCCCCACATGGCTTGTGGCACACTGCAAACGGGACTTCTTATGCTTTCTGTTAACAATGCCTTTCTTCTTGTCACTCTTCCATAAAGGCCAACTTTGTACAGTGCATGACTAATAGTTGTCCTATGGACAGAGTCTCCCACCTGAGCTGTAGATCTCTGCAGCTCGTCCAGAGTCACCATGGGCCTCTTGACTGCATTTCTGATCAGCGCTCTCCTTGTTCGGCCTGTGAGTTTAGGTGAATGGCCTTGTCTTGGTAGGTTTACAGTTGTGCCATACTCCTTCCATTTCTGAATGATCGCTTGAACAGTGCTCCGTGGGATGTTCAAGGCTTTGGTAATCTTTTTGTAGCCTAAGCCTGATTTAAATTTCTCAATAACTTGATCCCTGACCTGTCTTGTGTGTTCTTTGGACTTCACAGTGTTGTTGCTCCCAATATTCTCTTAGACAACCTCTGAGGCCCTCACAGAGCAGCTGTATTTGTACTGACATTAGATTACACACAGGTGCACTCTATTTAGTCATTAGCACTCATCAGGCAATGTCTATAAGCAACTGACTGCACTCAGATCAAAGGGGGCCGAATATTATGCACACACCACTTTGCAGTTATTTATTTGTAAAACATATTTGGAATCGTGTATGATTTTCGTTCCACTTCTCATGTGTACACCACTTTGTATTGGTCCTTCATGTGGAATTCCAATAAAATTGATTCATGTTTGTGGCAGTTATATGACAAAATGTGGAAAACTTCAAGGGGGCCGAATACTTTTGCAACCCATTGTACATCTTCATATGTTTAATTTTCTAAATTGTGTTTTACAACAAACACTAAAATTGTGTTAGTTGCTGAGATGAGATTTTACCTGGCTTTGGTTTTTACTGTTGATAAAACTGAAGTGTGCAGTATAGTGTATTACTAATGGCTTAATAGGCGGACCCTGTTGAACATCCTGTGATAACCTTTTTTTTTTTTTTTTTTTTTTTTTTTTTTTTTTCCCCCCCCTGAAGGTTGTACCTGGATCAGAGTGATTTCCTGGAGATGTTTACATGTGAAGATATCAGTGTAGACAGGTCCTCAGAATCAGTAACTTGTCAGTCCTTTGAACTAACTCTTCGATCATGCCTTTATCCACACATTGATAAGCAATACCTGAAGTGCTGTGGGAACCTCATGCAAACTCTGAAAGAAGATTATAAGTACGTAAGCAGAGTGTACAGTAAGTGCCAAAATGGCTGATTAAAGAGGAACAAAAATAAAAATGTGATTCCCATAAATATTAACCTTTTCAAATCCTAAAGCCAATGATCTGATTTAACTTCTTCCTAAATTTTCTCGCTCATGTATCTATACCTTACCAGCAAAATACTGAGTCTCTAGCCAACATGAATATAATCAAAATGTTTTCTCAAATAAGGTCAGTATGTCTCCATCTGAATAATGAAAAATCCTTGTCCAACCATCTCTATATATTTTGTAGACACGCACCTATGTGTGATTACTGTGCTTATACTGTTGGCTGCTTTGGAGTTCTGCACAAGGGGGTGGGGGTGTTGTGGTTGGTAGGTTGCAAAAGTATGCAAAAATATTTACTTTCTACTTTGTATAGAATTAAAGGATATCAGAGCCCAAAAAAAAAAATTGAGAAACGGGGGGGATCAGACATATATAGTGAGCTGTCATGATCTCCGCTCCCCCGTTCTCCTTCCTGCCACCCTCCAGTACCTGTAATTGCCCTTCCGGACCCGTCTTCCGTCGGGAATCAGTGCGCCTGTGCTGGCCACGATGCACGCGTACTACAGTACACAACCATTGCTGAGAGCAATCTGTGCAGGTGCATGTGTATGATGTCACGCGCATGCGCGACGGGGCTGTATGGCAGATACAGGTACACCGGGGTGAATGGGAGGAGCGGTGAGCATCAGGACAGCTTACCATGCATGCCTGCTCCCCCTCTATTTGGGCTCTGGTATCCTTTAACAGCTAATGACACAGAAAGGTACATTTTATACCAAACTGCTTCTTCAGCAGTCAAGTCAGCACCATCGAATAATAATTAAGCTCTTTTATTGGTTAAAAAAAACAGCATAACAGGCATCACAGCGACAGCAGCGCTTTTTCGGTCCTCAGACCTTTTTCAAGCTGTATCAAGCAATGTTATACTAAGAAACACACAGTGCATACCTCCTTCACCAAACACCAATCACAGGTAAGATCCCACAGCCAATCAAACTTTCTCAGCGGCCAGATGGACCACATAGGGAACTGCAGTCTCCAACATGCAAATTGAGGCATCCCATAATAATAGAGACGAACACTCCTCCCCCCTCCCCCCGCTCATAAGATATACAAATGTATGCAAAAATATGTGCATATGCGCATCTGCTTACCAGCAGCTCCAAACGAGATTCCTCCAGTGCGTGAGAGCCCATTCGCAGTCATTTCATGGATCACATGACGTCACAAAGGCGACCAATCACGTGACTAAACGTCACTAGAGGGCGTGCCCAGGACGCTCCTAATCACCATGGCAATCCAACGCTTGTATCCGGACAATAAGCCGGCATACAGCGTGCATAACAAGTAACGTGTCAAAACGTCACAAGGGGGGCGTCCACAAGACGCTCCATCTCCATGGAGACTGAATGCGCTAGTATCTGGCTAACAAGTCGGCATACAGCGCACTTCATCAAAAATATAAGGAATATGAAAAAGATCAGTTACAAAGACCCTGCGGCAATTGACATACAAGCACTCACCCGCTGGATCTCGCCCAAAACTGCCAGCAATCCTAAAGGGGTCAAAAAATAAATACGTTGGTCGCTTCTTGGCTTCAAGGAATCTTAACATCATGATTGGCATATCTAAAATAAAAGAAATACCAAATAAATATATAAGAATAAATATACAATATTATCCTAATTGACTCCTGCCCCTACAAAAGACACTGTAGCATCCCCGTTATATGCAAGGCAAAAGATCATATTCCTTGTTAAGACACCCCTCCCCATGGTCCCCAAGTTGCGTATCCAACCTGCTTGCAATCTTAATTGAGTGACTGAATGGCCATGTTGTTTAAAATGATTGGAGATTGCTTGTTCCTCATCACCCCCCCCCCCCATCGCGCTTTTGTGTGAAGAAATCCTGTCCTTTTAAGGGCTGGGTCGTTTTTCCTATATATCCCAGCCCACAAGGACATTTTAACAAATAAACGACGAAAGTCGATTCGCAATTGTAATACTCTTTCATGTAAAATTTCCGACCGCTGGAGGGGTGGGAGAAGCAGTCTCCTTTAGAAATTAGACTGCACATATACCAAACTGCAACTGTTGACATCAGGTGTATGAAAAATAAGCAATTAAAAGTTTAGGAACTGGAACCAGATGTTGAAAGGTGATGTAGCATTCAGTCACGATGCTGTAGTGGTGTATGTATCCATCCATCCATCCATCCTTTCGGCTTGATACTTGACTTTCTGTTGATTTGTATTACGCTTTCCTTTGCTAGATCCTGCCAGGATACTCAGCAAACTTTGGAATCAGAACCACATTTTCTCGGTTGCTTTTTGGATGTATTTCATATATTTTTTTTATGTTGATAGTTATAAATAAAATTAAACTTAAACCTCCCTTTATTATTTCTATGTTTTATTAACAGTCAAATTTCCTTTACTTTAGGTTGATCGAGTATCTGAAGTCGATGAGAAACTTCTTCCTCCTTGAAGCTGGGGATACGATGTATGATTTTTACACCTCCATATTTGATAAAATAAGGGAGAAGGAACTGTGGCAGAATGTTGTGTTTCTGAATGTGCAGCTGCAAGAAGCAGTCAGTCAGCGTTACCCGGAGGACAGTGCACGGTAAGCAGCGGACGCAATCATTTGTGTGTCACAGTAATCAATGTTTGGCATTTCTCTCTGTCTGGGATAAGTGCATGTCTAGTTTCAGTTTGGGCACTACTTTTAAAAGATCTTTAAAGGGATACTGTAGGGGGGTCGGGGGAAAATGAGCTGAACTTACCCGGGGCTTCTAATGGTCCCCCGCAGACATCCTGTGCCAGCGCAGCCGCTCACCGATGCTCAGGTCCCGCCTCCGGTTCACTTCGGGAATTTCTGACTTTAAAGTCACAAAACCACTGCGCCTGCGTTGCCGTGTCCTCGATCACGCTGATGTCATCAAGAGCGCACAGCGCAGGCCCAGTATGGTCTGTGTCTGCGCAGTACACTCCTGGTGACATCAGCGGGAGCGAGGACACGGCAATGCAGGCACAGTGGTTTTCTGACTTTAAAGTCAGAAAATCCAGAAGTGAACTGGAGGCGGGGCCGGAGCATTGGGGAGTGGCTGCGCCAACACAGGATGTCTGCGGGGGACCATTAGAAGCCCCGGGTAAGTTCAGCTCATTTTCCCCCGACCCCCCTACAGTATCCCTTTAAGGCTGGATGCACACTGTGCATGTTGCATAACAAACGCGTTATATAATGTGTGTGAACTGCAAGGGAGACTGCGAGCATTATAACATGCAGCTTAATTCAAAGCCCTGCATGCAGTGAGTAAGAATAAGTCTATTTCCTTTAGGACATTACATTTTGTATACGTTTTTGCAAATTTTCACATGCGTCTAACAATCATTACATGAAAAATGGAAGCATGGTGCAGAAATCTGCAGCATACCATCCAAATTGGCATTCAGAAGGAAATCACTCCATTGACATTCACCGGTTACATTTTCAATGCAAAAATTTGCATTGTGAATTCGCACTTAGTGGAAACGGGCCTTAAGGTGCATACACACATCTGATTTTATGCCTGATTGTCGTTCAGACTGGATATTTGATTGCCTTGTCATTCAAACAAAGTCATCCAAACTCCTTGTACACACAGACAAAAAGTTTGAAATGCTAATTACTGCTAATTTAAATGTCATTTGACTGGTCAATGGACTGGATAGAACAATGGACCAGATCAAAAGACTGATCAAATGACCTGTTGTTTGAATGTCTATTAGTGTCAAAGTAATAGACTTTCAAACAAGTCATTTATACACATGTACCGACCTGTCGTTTGAACGACAGTTAGTCCACGGATCCGCCGAGCAGATCAGTCAAAACTGTTGCTATCAGTCTAACGATAGAACGTACACACGTCCAACTGTCGTTAAAATGACTGGTTTGAACGACAAATATCAGACGTGTGTACGTACCTGTAGAGGACAACTATAGAGAGAAGTATATGGAGACTGCCATATTTATCTTCTCTTAAGGCTCATACACACGTCCAGTTTAATGCACAACATGACCAACCACGCAACAAGTTGTTTACCTGACAAGTACACACACACACACACACGCGCGCGCTAAATGACAAATTTCACAACATTACCGCATTCAAAAACAAAGTTGTTTAAAAGACTTGTGCACACATCCCAACTTGCCTGATAAATGGTCAGATTGATTCACTGGTTGGATCTGGGAAACAACCTGTTTATCAGTTGGTTATCTGGTTGTTTTTCAGCTGTACACACACTCAACTTATCTTCCAACAGACAAGTCTGGAAGATAGTTGGACGGATTGTTGGTTCATGTGTATGAGCCTTTAAACCATACCTGTTGCCTGGCAGCCCTGCTGATCTATTTGGCTGCAGTAGTGTCTATTTGGCATGCAGCTAATGTTTTCAGATCTGCCAAAAATGTCAGAAACATCTGATCCGGCATATGCTTGTTCGGGATCTATTGCTAAATGTATTAGAGGCCAGGCAACTGGTATTGCTTATAAGGAAATCAATATGGCAGCCTCATCCCCTCAGTACGATCTGTCACAACGCAGTATTGTAAAAAGGCCCATAGAATTGTATGGGCAGGGAGCTTGCATACAGAATTATTCTGCAATGCAACAGATATAGTGTGAATGCACTCTGTAGTGGTCCTCATTGTGGATTTCTTTTTTTAACTCTAGTAGTTCATGGCTTCATTTATAAATTGGTTAATCTGCTTCTTGGCATAATAGATGTGATTGTGAAATGAGTAATTTATAACATTCTTGCTAATTTTCTTATTAATCAGATTATCAATCTGTTTTGAAAATGTTGACTTGGCTAAAAAGAAGCTTCCAGTGCATACCTTAGATGGACTTGTACTCAGTTACAAGGTGAGTGAGTAGCTCTGCATGCCTTCATAACGTGTTTATAAAAAATGTTTTGTTTTGTTTTTCCTTGCGGAATAATTTTATTAAATCTCCACTTCAGAAAAACAAACAATTTTGGATAGTGTGGAAAGTGGTACTACATCTTTTGTGGTGGGTTTTTTTTCCCCCTTCATGGACAGTAGCTCTCACTACCCAAGTTCTGGCAGAAAGTGGATAAATCTCGCAGGAGCACAGACTGCAGCAACAAACAAAATACTTTTGTTGCTGAGTAGTGAATTACTATTTTTATTTATGTCCATAAGCAACACAAAACTTAAAGTGAACCAGAGACGAATCACCCTCATGTATTTTACCATATATATATATCAGTGGGAACATTAGAGAAAACATCTACCATGCTCTCTGTTACATCCTTCACTGCTCAGCCTGCTTGTTAGCAGCCCTGATAAAATCTCAGACTGAGCATTCAGTCTGGCTTTGCTCAGGAATCATTCTAGCTGAGTCTGTCTTCTCTGATGTCTTTTTCAAGCCCAAGCCTGCCCCCTTGTGGCTCTGCTATGATTCCTGAGTAAAGCCAGACTGAATGCTCAGTCGGGGATTTTATCAGTGCTGATAAGAAGCAGGATGAGCAGTGAAGAATGAAGCAGAGAGCAGGGTAGGTGTTTTATCTAATGTTCCCACTGATATATATGGTAAAATACATGAGGGTGCTTCGTTTCTGGTTCACTTTAAATTCATGAGGTTTTGGGAAAGCGGCCTCCACACTGTCTAATTCAAGATGCAGTAGTTACATAGATGTAAAACATTACACAAACGAAACCTCACTAAAATATTGTGCAGAGCTTGTTTAACTTGAACACCTATTAAACTTCCCAGTGCACCCCAATGCATCTTTACGTTGCATTCCAACCTCTGCTGATAACAGGAGATCAGCTTTGCATATGGTGAAGCTACAAAATAGTTTCCAGATGTTGGCTTGAATTTGCAGATATTGTAATGTTTCATTCCTATGTCTGAAGACTCTAATTTCTCTTGGGAATTAAATTCTGCAATTGGAAATTCGTGACACGTGGTTTGGTTCAGTGAGGGCTTGTTCACACTGGGGCGCTTTGTAGATCATTGGCAATCAGCAAAAACGCTGTACAGATGTAATACTTTGGGATGATTCTCACTGCAGCGTTTGCAATTTACATAAATAGCAAATGCGCTACATGCAGCATATTGGGGCGATTACAATGTGATTCTGGTTGTATTGAACAGGAATCAAAATCGCAAAATTTAGAGCCGCAAAATAGCAGTTTTGATTTGCGTGCCAAGTGTGAACCAGCCCTAAGTCCTCTTTGCTGTAAGATCTTCTATTGCTAACCAGTGGAAAAAGACACTTTCAGCCATTGGTTTGACACAAAAACTATTTTAGTGATGCGTTCTGGAAAAAAATAAAAAATGCCACATTTAAAGTGTACCAGAGCTGAAACATTTAAAAAGATTTTATACATACCTGGGGCTTCCTCCAGCCCCATCTGCTCGGATCGCTTCCACACTGCCATCCTCCGCTGCCCGCAGCTTCGGGAACGCGGTCCCGTCACTGACGTCAGTCATGGCCAGCTACGCAGGAGAAGTGCGCCCTCTATGTATCTCTCCAGCGGCCGCAAACAGCTCACTTCTCTTACATTAGACTGCGGGCAGCGGAGGATGGCAGTGTGGAAGCGATCCGAGCAGATGGGGCTGGAGGAAGCCCCAGGTATGTATAAAATCTTTTTAATGTTTCAGCTTTGAGTCCCTTTAAAGACAGATCCAACTTCCACAGCAATGCAACCCAGGAATAATTGTCTGAATGTATATAATGGCTATCGGCTGTAAGAATCCAAAGGAGGTTCACATTTCTTTTCATGCTGCCAAGGCTCACCAACAGTGCAATGATTGTGGTTTCTTGGGAAACGTGCTGTTGGTGGGATTTGAGGACAGGTTTGGGGAACTTTGCTATAAAACCTATTTACCTTCAGGGCCCGTTTCCACTATCGCGAATCCGCATGCATTGTCTGCATGCAGATTTGCATAGCCAATACAGGTGGATGGCCCTGTTTCCACTTGTCAGTAATCCTGAGCGTTTTTCTGTGCGGGAGAAATCTGCACGGCAGAGCCATCAGAATTCACACACCGCTATGCGAATCGTCGCTAATGTATTTAATAGGGAAATCACATGCGGTTTTTACCGCGATTCCGCATAGAAACTGTTAAATCACACAGGCAGTGACATGGTTAAAATCGCATAAATACCAACCTATGCGAAATCGCGGTAAAAAACGCATGCGATTACGCCAGCGGGGAATCAGCTGCGATTCCGCACCAGTGGAAACGGGCCCTCACACTCAACATCTGACCTTTTCTGTCTTTGTTCCCCCTTTACATTTTCCTAGGTGCCATGGCCTGTCGACATTGTTATAAGTTCCGAATGTCAGAAGATTTATAATCAGATATTTCTTCTTTTGCTGTTAATAAAATGGGCAAAGTACAGTTTGGATGTCTTACAGTTTAATGGTAAGAATGTGTTTTTTTTTTTTTTTGTTCTTTTTTGTTTCCTCTTCTAAATTTAAAACCTTTGTAAATGAGTGAACTATGCAGGTGTCCTCCGATCTAGTAGGAATCATGTTATAATCAGTACTTCAAGTGACCCTTTAGTCTGCTGGGATTAAAAAGTAGATTTAAATATAAAATCTAACTGTGAGATACCTAAAAAAATAAAAAAAATCATTTCGAGGAGGAGGAGGATATATACAATGGTTCATCTTATCAGTTTATTTTCACCTCGTGTTTCCTTTAAAGGGACACTTAAGTCAAACAAAAAAAATGAGTTTTACTCACCTGGGGCTTCCAATAGCCCGCTGCAGCTGTCCGGTGCCCTCGTCGTCTCCCTCCGATCCTCCTGGCCCCACCGGCAGCCACTTCCTGTTTCGGTGACAGGAGCTGACAGGCTGGGGACGCGAGTGATTCTTTGCGTTCCCAGACACATTTGCACCCTCTATGCTGCTATATGGTATATGACATATGCTATAGTAGCATAGATGGCGCTATTGTGGCCAGGAACGCGAAGAATCACTCGCGTCCCCAGCCTGTCAGCTCCTGTCACCGAAACAAGAAGTGGCTGCTGGCGGGGCCAGGAGGATCGGAGGGAGACGGCGAGGGCATGGGGACAGCTGCAGCGGGCTATTGGAAGCCCCAGGTGAGTAAAACTCATTTTTTTGTTTGACTTAAGTGTCCCTTTAAAGGGTATCTAAAAGGAAACTGAGCACATTCTCTTTCACTGGAATCTCTCCTGACATAGACGCTGCCATGTTCCCCCCTCCCCTTCTCACATTCCTTATTTACAGAAGTCAGAGATGCTATCTTGGCACATTGACACACACCATGGCTTTGAAGACACACTCCTAATTACTAATCCCCTTTGCTGATGAAAGGCATTGTTTACCTCTTGGTAATTAGCTCAATAAAACAATTAGAGGTTCCTGAAGTCTCTGTGGATGGGGACAATCGGCAGGCCTGCTCAAACAGGCTAATTTAACTACTTTGAATGTAAAATACAAGGTAAAATTAAAGCTTATTTTAATAATGAAACAGATAGTTGGCATGCATTTTTCATGTGCTATAGAAATGTCCTGAGTGAAAAAAAGGTGCTCGGTTCACTTTAACCGAGATTAAAAAAGGATAGTCCTCAACTGTCCTCCGGTCCGGAATGCGAACAAGGATGTGCGTGGCCAAGGACCAACACTTAGTCAGCTGAAAACAAAAATAACCGGCGGCGGGGGGACCAGAGGATAGTCAAGAACAGTTGAGGTCTGCAGGGGGCATGGGGAAGCGAACACGGCCTACACAGCGCAGGAGATTTGGGCACAGCCAGCGCCACCATAGTCCGTAATAGAATTACTGCTATAGCAGCGCACAGTGAGTAACTTCGATGCCATCGGAAGACTGAGCTGAAGTTACTTTTAAAACACTGTAATTCCCTACCATCCACTTCAATCTGGAGGGGGAATAGAAATTAACGCCATCGGGACTTGTGCAGGAGCAGGGTAAGCTGTATCCTGTGATTAAAGCTAATGTCACCCCATATTTAATTTAAAAAAAAAAAGTCAGATACTCACCTAAGGAGAGGGAAGGCTCGGTTCTAATGAGCCTTCCCTCTCCTATCCCGGTGCCCTCAGTGCTGCGCTGGCTCCCCCGTTCGCATCCGCCGCCGCGGGGACTTCGGAAGTCTTCGGGAGCCGAGTCCTCCAGAAGACTGGCGGCACAAGTGCGTCATAGAGGGCGCATGCGCAGTGTAGAGCGGGCCCGTCTTCGGGAGCACTCGGGCTCCCGAAGCATTTCCGAAGCCTCCCTTCGGCCGGGAAACAGCAGTATTTGACCGAAACGGTCGAATACCACTACGGGGGAGCCAGCGCAACGACGAGGATCGGGAGAGGGAAAGCTCTATGGGACCCAGAGCCTCCCTCTCCTTAGGTGAGTATCTGACTTTTTTTATTTAAATATGGGTTCCCATTAGCTTTAAAGGGGAACTGAAGAGAGAGGTATATGGAGGCGGTCATGTTTATTTCCTTTTAATCAATACCAGTTGCCTGGCAGCCCTGCTGGTCTATTTCTCTGCAGTAGTATCTGATTAAAACCAGAAACAAGCATGCAGCTAGTCTTGTCAGATCAGACTTATAAGTCTGAACCACTGAAACACCTGATCTGCTGCATGCTTGTTCAGGGGCTATGGTTAATAGTATTAGAGGCAGAGGATCAGCAGGGCTGCCAGACAACTGGTATTGTCTAAATGGAAATAAACATGACAGCCTCCATATACCTCTCTCTTCAGTTCCCCTTTAAGTCTCCCAGCGGCGATTTCACAAGTTTGCTGGGGAAGCCCCAGATAAGTGAAACTTTTTAAAAAAAATTTGGCTAAGGTTCCCTTTACCCTCTATCACTTGATAGATCTGCACCAGCCCTGCACATTACACACCTCCCATGGATCCAGCTCGGGGTTACCGCTCTCAGCTTCGGATTTCTGGCCAGAGCCTGACTCGGTATTACTACTAAGGAGGTTAATGCTGTGTTCCTGTAAAAAAAGACAAAAAAACCCTCTCTTTGATATCACAGTATATACAATAAATCTCGTTTTAAGGCACCCTGATAACTTTTACAATCTTGACATACAGTATGGTAATCTATATAAATATAAGCTACCTGCAGTAGAAACAAATAGGGAGGCTAAGAAAGGCAAAGGGTTGGTACTCCCTCCTGTCACTGAGGGACTTCTTCCTGACATGCTTGGCAACAGTGAGTCGAGTTCTGTCACAGTTTTCCCAGAAGATTGCCAGGCACTCTATCACCATACTATGAATGTGTCTAGGTAAATTTACTATTCTTTTAAATTATTGTTTTTAATAGTATATATGTTTGTATTTTGTTTTTTTCCTAGACATGGACAGTTTAGCCAAAAAGGAATCCCCAAATGAAGACTTGGGAAGTGAACCGCAAATGCTGCCTCATCTTTTACAACAAGATGAGCCCAAAAACCAGCAAATTCATCGTATGTTCATACTGCGAGTGAAGCTTATGCATTTTGTCAACAGTCTCCACAATTATATTATGACCAGGGTTAGTTACCGTATATATCATGTTATTTGCATGTTAGAAGATCTACAGAAGTTGTATTTACAAACACACACACACACACACACACACACATACACACCACACTCACACACTCACACACACTCACACTATACACACATACACACACACATACCCACACTCACACACACTCACACACACTCACTATACACACACACATATACACACACACATACACACACATACACACACACACACTCACTATACACACACACATATACACACACACTCACACACACTCACACTATACACACTCACACTATACACACTCACACTATACACATACACACACACATACACACACACACACATACACACACACACACACACACACACACACACACACACGTTTTTATTTTCTGCAGGTATTTGTAAAGTGCGAAGAAAAATCTGTTCTGTGTTCTCGTTTTTTATTCTGAGCCACAACCATAGAGGGTCATTAAGGACCTGTTGGTCTGAAACGCAGCAGCTCCTGTGGTAAGGGTCTATTCACACTTTCAAAATGCTAGCGATTTTGCTAGCATTTTGCTTGGGCGATTTTTGGCAGTAATGCGGAAAAAATCGGCATTTACACTTGGCGATTTTTTTTTTTCATTATTGCAATCGCGTTTAGCGCTTCTATAGCACTAAACACGATTGCCAGGAAATCGCCTGAAAAATGGTGCAGGATACAAATTTACGTTTGGCGATTTACGTTAATTGCCGTCGATTAATGCAAATCGCCCAAGTGAGAACAGGCTCATTGGGTATTATTGCACTAGCGCTTTAAAAAGCGCTAGCGCTTGAGCGTTTTGCCAAAATCGCCAGAAAAACGCTCAAGTGTGAATGGGGCTTAATTGTTGCTTCTCTATTGATTGTGAGATCAGGAATATATGTATTTATATTATAACAGAGCAGGTGAGGACCTTTTTTCACATGGTCACTTGCAGAGATTGGGGCTCCTCTGTCCATTCCAGTTTGGCAATACTACAAAGTACTAATTATAATAATAGATGTTGCACTCCTCAAATACTTCAAAGTCCTACTCTGACTGGTTCGCTTCACCGCATATATTAGAAACACAGCTTATAAAGTGTAAGCGCTTGGAAGAGCCTTGGGTAATAGCATAGACCTGAAAGTCCTTTGCAATGAATGTCCCATCAATTCCCAGACATTCTTATCAAATTCAGTTAGTTTTCCAATCTTCTGAGTGCCAGTGGGATATAGTAATACCTCAGAAAAACAAAAAAAGTAAATAATAATAATGCAGTATGTTCACATGTATTTGATCCTCTACCTGCCACGTGGTTTTCAGATACTTGTGAGAAAGCTATGTACCACCGTCACTAATAGTAAATGCAATGCACTCACTAGATTGTGTTCCTGCTCCACTATAAACCGCCTCTGCATTTTTTTTCTTACTGCATCAGCTTTCCAATTGCAGGAAATTCCTCGGCATCAGCATATCTCAGGAAAATAATATAGTAGAAAAAATAGTGCAGTATATTCCAATTAGATGTCACCATCCAAACGTGGCATGTCTAGCACCATTGACTTTACTTACCATCACCAATATCTAATACAATTTGGGGGCGATTATTATGACAAACAGCTAATTGCGCCTGTTTATAGCCGCTGGATCCAATCCAGCCAGTTCAGGGATACACATGGATAGTTTCCACCACAAGCATAGGTCCTATTAAACTAAACACACGCTTCCACAGCATAATATATCCTTGATAATATAAAATATATAATGATCCACTCAAATGTTCCAATAAAAAAAGTGCATATACTGTATACGTTAAAACCAGTGTCCTGGGTCAAAACAGCATGCTCCTCCATGTGCCACCACTAAGCTCCACCAGGCTTGCAGAAACCATCTATATTATGTAAATGTTTGGGGTTTTTTTAAGTAGATTTTCATGTGGCTAGTGGATTGCAGAAGATCTCCACCTTTGCTGCTTAAATTCTTGAACCTTCTGGTATATTCTTGTAGCATATTTTTTTTTTTGATAACCTGAAATTTAAACCTATTATTATAAGTTTCTTTTTTTTTTCTTTAATACAAAGATAATATAAATTATATGTTGTGTTTTTAATTAGATACTTCATAGCACTGGTTTAGAATTCCAGCATCAAGTGGAGGAAGCAAAAGATCTGGACCAGCTGATTAAAATTCACTACAGATACCTGTCTACTATTCATGATCGTTGCCTTTTAAGGGAAAAGGTATGATAATAATGGTTCATTTTCTGTAAATTTTTTTTTTGTTGTAGTTTTGTTTCTCTTTAAGAAGCTAAGCATTAGTCTGCTTGCTAATACACCACACTGATTTAATGCTTAGTAGTAGATGACCTTTGGCAAGTCTCCCTTACACTGCTACTGCCAATAGAGCGCGCCCTAGTGGCTGCTGCTCTGCTCTGGCGCTTTGAGTCCGCAAGGAGAAAAGCGCAATATAAATGTTATTTGTCTTATTTGTCTAGTAGATGAGGATTACAATACTGCATATCATAGTTATTCAGTCCCTCGTCACTCCGCCATGACTGCACAAATCACCTCTACTACTTGCCTTATTCCTTTATCACTAAAGGCTAAAGGAACACACCTATGTCATTTTACTATTCTGTGCTCTTGCCACAATCCACTTACCTGGGGCTTTCTACAGCCCCTGCCTGCGGCTCTGTGCCCACGCTGCAGTTTCGCTCCACGCTGGTGGTCCTGGGTCCCCTCGGCGCAGGATTCCTACTACGCCTGGGCAAGTGGCTCTGAGTCTCGCTGACGTCATTTGGATTGTACAGCGCAGGCGCAGTACTACTGCGCCTGCGCTGTACAGTGTAGATGACGCCTAGCATGACCAGTGAACCGCACGCTGGAGCGCAGAGAGTGCCGACGTGGAAGCCGACCTGGCGAGGTCAGCTTTGCCACCGGAGGGGACCGAGGGCACAGGACAGATGCCAGGGGCTGGAAGAAGCCCCAGGTAAGTGGATTTTTTATATGCCTTGGACCACTACTTTAAGTAAATATTTCTGTTTTTTTTTTTTTTTTTTTTTTTTTTTTTTATTTCACAAACCCTGGAGTCAGTGCTGCTGAATTTATAAAAATCTGATTTTTCTTGCCTTAGGTCAGTTCTGTAAAAGAAGCAATAATGAAAGTGATGAATGTTGTTCTAATGTTTGCTGACCGCTGGCATGCTGGCTTAGGAGCTTGGAAGTAAGTTCTGCTCATTTTTGTGTGTGTAATACTGTACACCAATTACTGTAATGCTGTGGCACATCTATATAGATTTCCCCAACCTCCTATTTGTTTTACAACATTTGGTCTTGTTCTCTTCTTTCATTTTCTTATGTAAGACTTTTACAATTGTGATCATTTTGCTGAGGAGGAGATGGGATGAGTATGGCAAAGCTTGCTAGGTTTTATGAATGCCGATAAGGATAATACATAAAAGAAACTCACTAGCTATAGTATGAACTAATGCAAGTGCGTTACTGTAACGTGATATTTTTTTTTTTTAACAAATCATTTTTATTGATTTTCATCGAAAAACACTAACAAACAAGTACGCGTAGGTACTCAAAGAACAGCACATAGAAGGGAAAGCAATGGTGTACATGCTGATTATACATGAGGTGCAACTTACAATAGCTATAACCATAGATATTATATGCAGTAGGAAGAAGCTGTTGTATTATAATGTGTTCATAACAGTTGAGTCGTAACTTGCAAATTGCATCAAAAATAAGTCAAACAGGCATATATTCCTCGATTCAGACAGTGTGGTCATGACTGTGCCACCAATTGAAGAGGTTAAGAAGGGGAGAAACAAGACAGAGAGAGGGAGAAGAGAATAGAATTAGAATACTATAAGTGGAAAAGGAGTAAAAGTCCAGTGCCTACCTCCATATACCAGGGTTCATAGAGACATTACAGGGTATAGAACAAAGAATAGTTACATTAATTCCGTAATTCAATCCTCTGGGCTTGTAGGGAGAGCTTCTACATTGTTATACCATGGGGCCCATATTTTATCAAATCTACTGGGGCAGTTACGGCTTTTGTATGTTAATCGATATAAGGGTAGGCTTTTCATAATGGTGTATTTCCAATAGTTAAAAGAGGGGGGCTTATCTGATTTCCAGGTACGGAGTATTTCTTTTCGACCATAGAAGCATACTATTCTAATTAGATATTGGGGATGTTTGCCCGGTGGAGTATCATCCAGCAGTCCCAGTAAAAAGGCCCTAGGGGAGAGTATCAGTCGTGTTTGCAGAATGTCATTAAGTAGTTCATTTATCTTAGACCAGAAGGAAAGTACATGTGGACATTCCCAGAACATGTGAAAGAAAGTTCCTGGATTTGTAGTGCATCTAGGGCAATTGGGGGTATTGGAAGTAGAGATTTTGTGCATACGCACAGGTGTAAGATAGGTACGATGAAGAAATTTGAATTGTATTAGGCGATCTCTGGCCGAGATAGGGGTTTTGACAAAATTCTCTAGTATTTCTTCCCAGTCTTTAGTATCTAATCCAGGAACTTCCTCATTCCATGTAGCTTGGCATCTGGTAAGGCTATGAGTATTACTGTTCATGAGGGCAAAGTAGATTACCGAAAGAGGCTTCTCCAGGCCATCCACCATTAATGTGTGTTCTAAATCACAAGAAACCAATGTTGGGCTACCATCTTTGAATTGGGTGTTATAGGCGTGCCTGATTTGTATATATCTGAAAAACATTCTGTTAGATAGGTTGAATGTATTTTTGAGAGTGTTAAAAGGTAATATTACTGCGTTCCCTATAATATGCTGCATGGCTTTTATGCCCTGGCGGGCCCATAGACCGGGGTCTGGTATTTGTGAGAAGTGGGGTAGATAAGGATTGTCCCATAGCGGTGTATAAGGCGAGAGTTTATCAGCGTTCCCTGTATATGCGAGCATGTCTTTCCATATTTTGGTTGTAGTAAACATGAGGCTTGTACATCTAAAATCCCCCCTAGTGCCTCTGAATGCCAGCAGGGTGAGTCTCTCATAAGAGCCCAGTATGGCTGCCTCCACCGCGACCGCAGCATTATATTTATCTTGGGAGAACCACCATCTTATTGTGACTAGAACAGCAGCACAGTAATAGAGATACATATTTGGGAGGGCCAGGCCACCCTGATCTGTTGGAAGCTGTAAAGTGGCAAGGGATACTTTCGGTACATTGCCTCCCCATATAAAACTAGATATTAGAGAATGTAATTTATTAAAGAATGTTTTGGGAATAAGTATAGGCGTTTGGCGAAAAACGTATAAAAATTTAGGTAGGAATATCATCTTAAATATATTAATCCTGCCAATTAACGAGAGAGGGAGAGTTTTCCATATTAGGGCTTTTTGTTGGAATTTATCAACTACTGGTTGTATATTAAGTTTATGAAAATCTGTTAATTGTGTAGTAATTTGAATCCCCAAGTATTTGAATTGTTTGACCCATTGTAATGGGGTGGGATACAGATTAGCATCAAATGTATCTATTGGCATCAAGACCGATTTCCCCCAATTGATTTTAAGGCCTGAGTATTTGCCAAATTTATTTATTATACTAAGAGCAGACTGTAAAGAGGCCTCCGGATCTCCCAGGTACAGTAAGGTGTCGTCTGCATACATTGAGATCTTTTCAGTAATAGTCCCGACCTGTATGCCCACAACGTCCGCTGATTCTCTTATCATAATTGCCAGTGGTTCTATAGCTAATGCGAAGAGATAGGGTGATAATGGACATCCCTGACGTGTACCCCTGGACATTGTAAATGGATGAGAAATATTATTGCCGGTTTTAATTCTAGCAATTGGGGAGCGGTATAGAGCTTTAACCCATGAGATAAAATTTGTTCCAAATCCATATATATGTAGTATCTGCCAGAGATATGCCCACTCCACAGAATCGAAAGCTTTTTCCGTATCCAAGGAGGCAATAGTACGCCTACCTCCATCCTGTGGTGGCAGGGATATATTGGTAAGAAGTCGACGTATATTAATGTCGGTACTGCGCCCCGGCATAAATCCTGTTTGATCACAATGAATTATATCGGTAATAACCGGCTTTAACCTATTAGCTAAAATTTTGGCGAGGATCTTTGCATCAGAGTTAAGTAACGATATCGGGCGGTACGAGCCGCATTGATTAGGATCTTTATTGGGTTTCAGAAGTACTATGATGATTGCTTCATTAAATGTATTGGGTAGAGTGTTACCACTGAGGATATCATTAAAGAGAGCGCACAGTTTACCTGCTAATAGATTAGAGTATGTATGGTAAAATTCGGCAGGGAGTCCATCAGGACCAGGAGATTTATTTGGTTTTAATTCAGAAATAGCCTGCTGAACCTCATCTATGGTAATAGTTTTATCTAGTGCAGATGTAGTTTCTTCTGAGAAATTGGGGATACTAATATTGTGTAGATAATTAAGGAGATCATTGTCAGAAAATATAGCTTTGGAGGCATATAATTGTTTATAGAAGGAAGCAAAGGCTTGGTTAATTGCCTCAGGGTCAACTAATGTTTTGCCCAAGTCATTTGTAATAGTCGATATGGCTGGGGAGCTATTACATTCCTTGGACATCCATGCCAGTAGTTTGCTGTTTTTGTCTCCGAATTCGAAAATTCGTTGTGATTGATGAAGAAGCGTATTTTTGGTGATGTCTACAAGTGCTAATTTCCACTGTCGTAAAGCTGCCTGCCATGAGCGCCATGCTTCCATTGTGCGATTTTGATTAAAATTGCGTTCTGCATTTACAGTTTTTTGCTCTAAGTTGGCAATATGTCTATGGACGTTGGTATTGTGTTCTTTAACCGCGGACATATAGCATCCTCTGACGACCGCTTTACCCGCATCCCACACTACATTTGGAGAAGAGGAGTCCTGGTTTAATTCCCAATATTCAGCAATGGATTTCTTTAATGTAGTATGGATTTGTGGATCTTGTATGTAGAACCTAGAGATGCGCCATAAACGATCTTTTGGGGCTCTGTGAGATAGTAGAGTTAGCAATATAGGTGCATGGTCAGAGATACCCAGAGGAAGGATTTCTATTGATTGCAACATTGAGAGCAGTGCCTGTGACCCAAAAGCCATATCAATACGAGACATTGACTTGTGAGCTGCGGAATAACATGTAAAGCTAGTGGTTGTCTGATATTTCCAGCGCCACAAGTCATATAATTGATAGCAGTCAGCCCATGTCGCAAGATCTTTGCCCTCTTTAGTAGATACGTTGGAGCGGTCTATTGCTGGATTCATTGTCATGTTAAAGTCTCCCATTAATATTATTTTATCGCATTGCCATTGGGCTAGTTTGTTAAAGATTTGATAAAGCAACAGTTTATCAGCAGGGGGGGGGAGGTAAAGGCCCGCCAGGGCATATTCTATACCATACAGCTGAAAATGGAGTAGTACATATCGGCCTTTATCGTCATATATGTTGTGTAGAATTTGAATTGGAAGCGACTTATGCACGAGAATCGAGACACCCCTAGAGTATGTAGAGTAAGTGGCATGGTAGTGATGAGCCACCCACGGGCGTTTTAATGCCATTACTTTATTACCAATTAAATGTGTTTCTAATAGTACGCAGATATGCGGATTGTGTTTTTTAAGATAGTTAAATACCAGTGTTCTTTTAATTTTTGAGCCCAAGCCCCTTATATTCCAAGAAATACATTTAAGTGTCGTCATAAGTAAAGTATATAGTATATTTACCAGAGGGTAACGTGATATTTTTGATCTAGGGTGGAGTCTATTGTGAAGATGGAATCTGACTTTACAAACTGCCACAAATTTCTTGTCAAAGTGCTAAATAAGGCAGTCTGTCGAGGATCATTTCCACACTGTAAGTACAAAGCTAATGTGCTAAATTAAGTGATTGTACGAGTGAGATCAGCAATGACTACTAAGGTCATGGAATGTTAAAAGGTTCCATTCAACTGTCCATTATAAATGGTATAAAGTAGAATCAGATATCCTTTGCTAACAGTCGAGCTACAGCCCCCCCCCCCCCCACCCAATGCTGGCAGTCATTGCTTAGTTGAATTACCACTAACTGAATAGTGCATGGGTACTTTTACCAAGTTGCTTAACACTGCAAAAAGGTTCTTTATGATAAGTAATCCTGTCTTGTTATCTTACCTTAGTGGAATCTTTGGCTTTATCGCTCATGGCTGGTATGGAGCAAGGCTAGCAACATTGGGAGCAAGTACTAAAAAGAAGGTTCATTCACACATGAAGCTGCACTGGAGAATAATTCAGAGTTGTGTATTAAATTTGATGCTTACAAAAGTGGTAACTGTTTAGTTTTGTACAGAGACCTTTACATTGTAAATAAAATACAATATCATGTTCTGTGTTAACACCTGTAAATAAAAGAGGCTTTTTACAAGTATTTGTTTTCTTATGTTTTTTTTTTTTGTTTTTGTTTTTTAGCTTACTTGAAGTAATATGTGACATAAGATAATCTTAGGTACATATAACACTAACCTCTGTAATAAATCCTCTTAAGTCCATTTCTGTTTTCCAGTACAAGAGTTAAAAAACTTATCTATGTGAAAGAGCTTGTTGAATTCAGTCTGGTTTACTGAAAAGTGAATAGAAGCTAAAACTGCTGAGAAACAGCGAGATAAAACCTCTAATGAGGTTTAAATGCAGGAAAGTTTTAAGGGTCATTACTTCTCTTTCAGCAGAACAAGGCAGTGGTGGGTTCTAAACTGCAACCGTGACAGTCTGATGCAATCTTAAAAATTAAGCCATTAAACTGAAAATAAAAATGGGATCCATTTCCATGTTACCAATGTTCTTATTATCCTCCGTACTACACATAGAATTATTTCATAAGTGTATTTTCGCTAAGGTCCACTAACGCAGTTGTGTCCACTTCTGGCCACTTTTCATGATGTGTAACTGAAAAGCGACACAACTATATTAGTGGGGTGAGGTCCTAAGAAAAGGTGTAGGTAGATAAACTCACACAGGAGTTATCTCAGGGAGGAGATTCCTGGAGTTTAGCCACCCCTTGATCTCATGCCACACAGCAATATGACCAACTGAAATGTCCATTTCTGCCTTGTCATGTGGGCGAAGAATGGTAATGCATAGTGGCATGCATAGTGAAAAACAGAGAGATAGCTTATAGAAATAACAACTTTGCTAATTCAGAAAGTGTAGAGACAACTATACTCTTTAGAACCTAGGTTCTCAACACGTGGTACGCATATCTCTGGGGTACTTAGGATGGGTTCACTTGTTATACTGTAGTTAGGGATGATCAATGAGATGCAAATATTTCTGAGTTTATGCAAATTTATGTACATTTATGTAGCTTGAAAACGGACAAAGTCCCACCAAAGTTTAAATTGATTGGTCCATTTTCATGCTGCTTATATTTGCATAAAAAATTGCATAAACTCGGAAATATTTGCATCTCATTGATCATCCCTTGTCTGTTGCAATGAATTTGGGAACTTAAAAATGTTAAACCATTTATAAATGTTTGAATATGCATTTTAATTATTTAAAAGCATAAAGCAATGTGTGAAGGGCAGTATTTTCTAGATACATGTTGAATACGGTACACCTAACGAGTGTGTGTCAAATGGTACGGTACTAACATATTTATTTCCTTTTAAACAATGTAAATTGCCTTGCTGCCCTGCTGATTCATAGACCCTGAACAAGCATGCAGATCAGGCGTTCTGACAAAAGTCTAAATAGAATAGCTGCATGGTTGTTTCCGGGGTGTGTGATTCAGACACGACTGCAGCCAAAGAGATCAGCTGGACTGCCAGGCAGCTGGATTGTTTAAGACTTTTCAGACCACAAGGCTCTTTTTTTTCATGCAGCCGTTCAGTGATCACTGTGATTGTCTCAACTGTCCTTTCTGCTCTCTCCCAGTGAGGAGGGCAATGCTTAGGTCATGTTTCTCAAACCTGTCCTCGTGACTCCCCAACAGGACATGTTTTGCAGGCAACCTCACCTATGCACAGGTGGGGTAATTAGTATCTCGGCTAGGTGCATTCCATGTAGCTGAGACACTAATTACCCCACCTGTGCATAGCTGAGGTTGTCTGCAAAATATGCACCGTTGGGGAGTCACGAGGACAGGTTTGAGAAAAACTGGCTTAGGAGAAAGGCTCTGATTTACTGGTCATGAGAAGGCGTTAAACCAGCAAATCAGAACCATACAAATCTATCAGCTGATCAAACTGATCACATGCTTTTCCATGAGTTCTCCTAAGCATTACCATCCTTATCTCCCAGCTGCAGTGAATGATTTGCGTATGGCGATGACACACACACATGAAATACTGTCTTTCTGCTTCACTTACTTGGGGCTTCTGCCAGCCCCCTGCAGCAGCTTAGTTTCATTATTGCCGACTTGCAAGTCACCTGCCACTGACAGGCTCAGTCGCCGAAAGCAAAAATGAGCCGCGGCAGGGGGACCAGAGAACCATTTATTGCTTTCTTGGTCTACATTTGAGGATTTCCCCCCCCCCCCCCCCTTTCCTGTTCTGATAATGGGGGTCATGGAAGGAAGGGACATTTTCAAATGGGATGCTGATACCGTAGCTGTGGATAGGAAAGGGTCTTTCACACTACAGTGATGCATATGCATTGTGTTTGGTTTTTTTCTTGCATATATATGCTTTTTAAGTTATTTTTCCTTATTCAAGACTATGAAGAGGTTTAGGTTTGCAACACATATGGTTTGATTATGTGCTATGCGTTTTTTTTTTTTTTTTTTTTTTTTTAAATGCATACCAATGCATTGTTGCTCTCTCTAGCCCTGTTCGAGTTTTCTTTTGAAACCTCCCCAACAAGGACACATATCACCAAATACCTGACAGATTGTAATGTTTCCCTGCACTATGCAAAACTAAGGGGAAAAGATCAATTTTATAGATCTCTCCACAAACTGTCGCTCCAGGCAAACCCTTATTCAGCTTGCGATCGTATTACAATACAAAGTTCCTGGCCACACCAGAATTAAGATCTAATATGCATAAAATGTCACGTTTAAGCTTAGAGTGGACAGTAGCAATCTAACCATGGTCTCTGCGAAGGACAAATAAGTCACACATTATGTTTAGAGGAAAGGAGAGTTTGCCCCAGTTTGAAGGAGATTCTTCACAGTTAAGGTGGCCACACACGTTACAATAAAATGATCCGATCTTATGGCAATTAGATAAAAACGGTCAGATTTTCCAAAACGCCAAAAGCTTTTTTTTTTTTTTTCTTTTTTCCATTCGAGCAAGAAATCCAATTGGATTTCCTGTTTTTATTAAGTCCTTTGGATTTTTTCTGATAATTTTTTTTTTTTTTTTTTTTTTTTTTTTTTTTTTTTTTTAAACTCAGCACACAGACCCAAATACATGGGTACTCAGTTACATGGTGCATTGGCAATTTCTTTTCATGCCGTACCTCTAAACTGAAATGCGTGATCATCATAGTTTATTCATCGTATGATATTCATTATAGATTAGTACGTGCTAGGTAGGTATCTCTGTGACTTTCTTCCCCATTAAACTCTTATTCCTCACTATTACCTGGCTGTTACTGCGACAGTTATCATTTATCCTTCATATACCTTTACCCCATCCACATCCTACATATATTCCTCTCGACTCTCCAACCTCTCTCTTTAAAAGGTATCCAAATCCTACAGATTCATCCAACAAACATGGACGCCCCAAATGAGCCCCTCACAGTCATCCCATCAATCACTCCTTCCCAGGTGTCTACCATCATATACCAATACCCACCAGCCCTGCTCCAGCCACCAAAACAGTCCTCGCCCGTCACTCCCAACTCTCAGCTCACCAACTCTCAGCTCAGGCCCTCTCCAAGACAGACCTAATCGAGATTAGCTATAAGACTTCTCCATATTTCTTCTACTCTAGCCATCTTTCCTAGATCCTTGTTCTTACACAATTCATCCATCCTAACAAGCCATTCTCCTATATCTAACCTAGCCGGATTCTTCCAGTTATTAGTTATAATACTTTTGGCAACTATTGTGCCGTATTCTTTAATCAGAGTGCATCCAGGGCTTTCTTTTTTTGCTGTGTAACTAAGGATTGCTTCTTTCGGTGTAAGAGCAAATTTTTCTTTTAGCAATTTCTCAGCCAGTAGGATAAAATCCCCCCAGAATTTTCTAACTATCGGGCACTGCCACCACATGTGTAGAGTGCCTCCATCCCCCTGTCCACACCTCCAGCACATCACCCTGCGGTTTGCAAATTTACCGATACGGAGTGGTGTAATGTACCATCTACCAATTGTTTTAAATTGTATCAATTGTAACCTTGGATCTTGGATTTTAAAAGTGTTTACCCATATTTGTGGCCATAACCCTTCCAGACTGGACCCCAGCTCAGTTTCCCATTTCCTGCAATATGCAGGAAAATCCTGGTCATATTCTGCCTCGCAAATAATTGAGTATAGGTTAGAAATTGATTTATTCATTTTTTTTCCCAGGAAAAAATGTTTCTCAAATATATTCAGATCCCTCATCTGAACGAACCGCGAGTAAAATTTATAAAAGAAACTATGTATCTGGAAGGAACCCCATGAACTAATCTGGTCGTTGCATTCTAAGATCGGTCTAATTCCCAGAGTGGGGTTTCCTCCAATATTAGCAAAACGTATTTCACGGCTTATATTATGCTTACCAAACCAGGCTGGGTCAAGACCTGGGGAGAAGTCTGGGTTATCTCGTAAAGTTGTTAAAGGGGAAAATCCTGTTTTTTTTTGCCATTTTTTAGTTATCCAAAGCAATGATTTCAGAGTTGGTTTAATCAGCGGATGGGATGATGAATTATATACTTTGTTGATATTTTTAATGATCCAAGTAAAAACAAGATCAAAATCTGACTCCTCCTCCTCTAACCGTGGCCATATCTTATTCTCTACAACAGTAGTGGTCTCTATTTTCCATTCCAGGATCCTTGACAGATGTACACTTTTATGATAGTTGTATAAATTTGGAGCGGCAAGTCCGCCCTGATTTTTTCTTTTCATAAGTAGTTTATAATTTATTCTATGCTTAGCATTGCTCCAAATAAAATTCTGGAATATCTTGTGCCAGTTCTGGAACCATATGTTAGGGATGGCTATTGGTAAGCTCTGCAACAAAAAAATAAGCTTCGGAAGGATCAACATTTTAATAATGCCGATCCTCCCAATTAGGTTGAAACATGGACGGTCCCAAGATCTCAATTTTTTTTACATTCACTCACTATTTTCAGGAAGTTATTTTTGAAGAGAGAATCCGGATTGTTGGTAAGATTGATACCCAAGTATTTAATTACATGATTATTATATCTAAACTCACTGCTCTGTTTTATCTCCTCCATGAGTTTTACCGAACAGCCTATGTTTAGGATCTCTGTTTTTTCTTTATTCAATCTAAAGTTTGAATATTTTGAAAAAAGATTAAGTTTATCTCGGCATTTTATAGTTGAATTAAGAGGGTCCGTTTTTCTGATAAGTTTTTATGAAAATTGAATGGTGTGTGGTAGATTGTCAATTTCCTTATATATAATTCCATGCAATTGTCTCAGAGTTTTCAATTATTTTTTTCATAATTTGGTAAAAAATTGAACGCACTTGTGTACATTGGTCAGATTTTTTAAATGTAAAGCTGGGAATACACCATGTGATTTTTTTTTTTGGGGGGGGGGGGGGGCAGATAATTTCCTACTAATCCGATCTGAGTTTCAAGTTTTTTCTGATCGATTTCTCATAGAAGTGAATGAAAAGCGATTGGAAAATAGATCGGAAAAACTATAAGACAGTAAATCTGCTGAAAAATGTAATTGTGTGTTCCCAGCATTACAATCAGTCAGAGAAACTGATTGCAATTCTTGAATTGAAAAAAATATTTAAAAAATTGTATTGTGTGTGTGTGTGGGCATCTTAAAGCGGAATGAAACCCAGCTTTTGGTATTTGCTCTAATAGATTATTTACAGCATATTATATACAACCAGCATTGTTTTACTAGAACAGCATTCAAAGGGTTACACACAGGACTTCAAAGTTCAGTGCAGAGAAATCTGGACGCACGTTGTAGATAATGTTATCTTGTGTTTAATTGTATTAAGTTAAGAATGTAAATAAACACTTCTCCTACACTGCCGGGTCCCCTGAACAAAGTCAAACAATTTAGAAAGCATTTCTGCTTGTTAGAACAGAATAAAACTAGTTATAAATAAAATGCAAAGTCAGCTTTCAGAGCAAAAAAAGTGTACCTTGGGAACGTATAATTGAATACTAATACTTATGCACAAAAGCAAATATGATAACCGTATGTAATATAAAAAGTAGGAAAACCTGTTTTTATTGACTATTATGTCAGGGTTTTATACCACTTTAAGGGTGGTTAAGATGTGTAATCGCTTTCAACTAGAAATTGTTATAACCACTATTATATTTTTAGCTTTTATATTTGCACTTAGAATGGTCTAAGATTCTGTCAATGAAGGGCATTTCCAGCTATAATCGAAACCTTGTTGCATGTTGGGAGATTGTTACCTTTGTGACTTTTCCTTCTTCTGGATGAAGGTACAATCAGGCTGAAAATGTAACCGATGGATACAGTATGTCTTATTTTTTTTTCAACCTCAATTATATATATATATATATATATATATATATATATATATATATATATATATATATATATATATATATATATATATATATATATATATACTTATATATATATATATATATATATATATATACTTATATATATATATATATATATATATATATATATATATATATACTTATATATATATATATATATATATATATATATATATATAATATATAATATATATATACTTATATATATATATATATATATATATATATATATACTTATATATATATATATATATATATATATATATATATACTTATATATATATATATATATACTTATATATATATATATATATATATACTTATATATATATACATATATATATATATATATATATATATATATACATATACATATATATATATATATATATATATATATATATATATATATATATATATATATATATATATATATATATATATATATATATACTTATATATATATATATACTTATATATATATATATATATATATATATATATATATATATATATATATATATATATATATATATATATATATACTTATATATATATATATATATATATATATACATATATAATATATATATATATATATATATATATATATATATATATATATATATATATATATATATATATATATATATATATATATATATATATATATATATATATATATATACTTATATATATATATATATATATATATATATATATATATATATATATATATATATATATATACTTATATATATATATATATATATATATATATATATATATATATATATATATATATATATATATATATATACTTATATATATATATATATATATATACATATATATATATATATATATATATATATATATATATATATATATATATATATATATATATATATATATATATATATACTTATATATATATACATATATATATATATACTTATATATATATATACATATATATATATATACTTATATATATATACATATATATATATATACTTATATATATATACATATATATATATATACTTATATATATATATACTTATATATATACTATCTCACACGCGCCCACTGTTTAGTATTCCTTTAGCATGCAGTATGAGTCTTTAATTTGCATTCTGCGGACAGAGCTGCCCTTTTATTTCAGAAACTGTTTGTTTCCACAGTTCTGGAAATGGCCCATTTAATTTGCTGAATAGCCGTTTGCTTGTTTTTAATGAACAGCTATTTAATTGCCAGTGTAGGCTGAGTGCTTTCACATTTGTTTAGGCCTCAAATCCAAGTTCACATCTGCTTAAAGCATATAAGTTATATCCAAGTTCAGGTCA